>NC_135558.1:23864563-24164563 GCF_964340395.1 Glandiceps talaboti | reverse complement strand
TACACATAGACTATTACCCAACTACATAAAAAAATTCCATTCATAATAACAGTTCCCAGTAAGCTATTTTTTGAAAATTGTGTACTACACATTACACCTTAGAAAAAGAAGGCAACTACAATTATGTAATTTAAAGTCATTTCTACAGAGTATATTATATATTGTTTAGAAAGATTGGACAGCCAGGTAGTCACAATTTTTAATCTGACTATCAATGAATAGCAGTACTCAAATTTATGATTCCTTTTCTCAGACAAGGACAAAGAACAACTTCAAAATTAGTGAACATATGCTTGAATAAAAAATTTGAGAAATCCTAATCTTGTAACCACTTGGCACTTGTTTCATTTTTACAACTGTTACACTCTGCTGTGTTTATCATTCCCTCTTCAAATTCATGACAAGAGTTTTAAAAAAAAAAACATTTTGAGGAAAATAAACTCCCTGACTTTAAAAAGTACCAAATGTGAACGAAAAACTTACAAATAATAGTCAAACAAACTTTCAACATGATTTGGTCCTGCTATATCAAATGACAGCATTAGTTACATACATGTATTGTAAACTTGATACGGAAAGCTGACATTAGGTGTCCTTGAAACTCAGAGATCTTGAACTAAAACTATCAACAACGTCAAAGTTAGGATGCTTTGTAAATACAACTGTAATTATTTTCTGATTTCATCTCTGAGTTCATTCTTCATGTCTGACCGGGCGCACATGCATCGGCCGTCTCGAGTGGTTATGCCAGTGATCACTCATTGATTCAGTGCCAAACATTCACATGTGTCACTGTCAACATCACGCAACACGATCCCCTAACACAGCTTTGTCGGGATCAAAATACACATGTACTCATTTTTGTTTCCATTAATTTAACCCATCAACAAATGAAAATCACAACCTGTCCCATAAAATTTGGTTTCCTAAGGCTTATGTGGCAGAGAGATGTTCCGATTTCCCGTAGCAAGTTCAGTGTTTCACACACGTCAGTGAGTAGGTCAGAGGTCGAGACAGTGATGCGTCGGTAGACAAAACATGTGAAGAGAGACGTCCATTTCGGCGTCTCATCTACTCCCTCTAATGTTTCAATTGAAGATTATGTTTTATCAAAGTTGTATCTTTTTGTTGCATATTAATCCATTTGTTTGCATGTTAACAATAGAACTGCGCGTTGTCACTGTATCTTATATGATGTCAACAAAACTATCGCTTACGGAGTCAGTATACTTTTTGTGGTATTGACGCCGGCCAGGGCAGGGGCTTGCCCTGGACTTAGGTGTCTGCCGTAAAATGAATGCGCCAAATTGACGCAAGGTGGGAAAATTATTGCGCCATTTGTAATTTTAGGGGGCCAATGTCGCAAGGCCGCGGCCTCGGCAGAACACTGTAGAACCATATTCACACATTTACATTCCTATGTCAAAACCAAACCTCAACTAGTAAACATGGATATAACTGTACTTCTGTGTACATGTGTGTAAATCAGTTGGTCTCATGTTCTAAATCCCTTTGGGTAAGATCAGTTAGATTCAAACATATTATACTATTTGCTGAAATAAAATAGTGCCAGTGTGCTGTAGCACAATATGTACAGTTTACAGGTATGTTACTTTTTAAAAATGTTTATTCTTATGCCAATCTCATCATCATTACTAGTAACCATATCTTTTCTCTCATCATCATCATTACTGGTAACCATATCTCTTCTCACATCATCATTACTAGTAACCATATCTCTTCTCTCATCATCATCATTACTGGTAACCATATCTCTTCTCTCATCATCATCATTACTGGTAACCATATCTCTTCTCTCATCATCATTACTGGTAACCATATCTCTTCTCACATCATCATTACTAGTAACCATATCTCTTCTCTCATCATCATCATTACTGGTAACCATATCTCTTCTCTCATCATCATCATTACTAGTAACCATATCTCTTCTCTCATCATCATCATTACTAGTAACCATATCTTTTCTCTCATCATCATCATTACTGGTAACCATATCCCTTCTCTCATCATCATTACTGGTAACCACATCTCTTCTCTCATCATCTTCATCATCAATACTGGTAATCATTTCTCTTCTCTCATCATCTTTTGGCAATACTGGAACATCTCATTGGCATTTGTGATTACTGCCTGGCGTGAAATGACTGCATGTCAGACTGCACTTTTGACTGTACCTGCAACACCATCACAGGGACCCTTGCCATGTTGTGAACCAAAGTAATGTCGCTCTATCTTAAATCCGAAGTCCATTTCACTGAAAGAAATGTCACAAAAGGGTCCCTTGGACTTGTACTGTGATGAGCACCCATCACTAAACTGTATTTCTCTCTCTACATTGACATTTCTTCTTTCTGTAAGATGCAGGTTTGCCATTTTGATAAAGTGGAAAACAGCATGACTGTCATGAGTTAGATCATCAGATATAAATACCATAGCTTCTTGAATGGTGTGGTTATTTGTACAATTGGAGCAGTTGTAGACAGCTACTATTGGGTGAACTGTTGCTTGTGTGTTGGTCCAATGTGCTGACTGTATTTCATCTTGGTTTATGCAGGCATAGTTTTGTGCAAAGTTGAGAACCATTACAACCATGTTGTCTGGAAGTGGAACAGATATACTTATCTTTGTATAACTTTGTTGTTGCCAGTTAGCAACAAATAGGTGTTTTGCAAGCAGTTGTGTGTCATTAATTAGTTCATCTACTAGCATGTTCAGTAGGCCATTTTTTCTGACTATAACTTTTCGAGAGGATGTCTTAGATACATCATTCATCATTACAGACAATTTCTTACTTTCCCATACCATCCACATCACCTCTTCTGTGCCATGCTCTTGTGAAAAAACTTTGAGTCTTTTCCTTAGTTGTTGTACACCACACAAACACTGCCGATTTATACATCTAAGTGAGTATTGATGGTTTTCCTTTTCGCAAAGGGTTACATTTATCAGATCATATTTATCCTTGATTTTCACCTCACTATAGTTGTATCTATCTGCTGCAGAATTAAGTGTGTTTAGCTTTAACACAACATTAGTACATTTCTCACACAAACACTGGTTCAACATATGTTTTTGTATTGGTTTGACATTCTTGGGTCGAAGTTTTTTGAAGGTAGCTTTACTAAGCTTAACCTGCTCATTTTCTTCTCTCCATACTTCATATGCTCTATCAGTTGTCATCTCCATTACTCTCCTGGTTTCCATTTTTTTTAGATACAGTTCTCATAGTAGGGAGCTCTCAAGAAACATCTGGTCGCTGGTAGAAATTTACCACACTTTTGGAGACATTATGTGCTGTTTTATCTGATCTTGTTTTCCTTAACTGTTTAGCATTGCTAAATTCTGCAAGTACAGGGATTGATTTGTCACACCTTCTGATGAATTCATGGTTAAGACCTAACATGGCTGCCTGTGCACGCATTTTTCTGTATTTTTTGGATACCAGTAATGAACGTACAATCAATTTCCTTGAGTGCCTATCCCTGTCTGCTCGCTTTGACTTCAGTTCAGTTCAGCAAGTGACTTTTTAATGCTTCTCATGATCTTTCACAAAAGTTCAACATCACTATGAATACCATGAGCAAGAAGGGCTGTTGTTTTTTTAGGTGACACTCTAGTCAAAACCTTCACAACTTCAGCATATTTATGTGGGTTTTGTGGGAGATTTTTTTGAGCTCGGTACACAGCTTTCCTCACAACTTCTGGTGACTTGTATCCACCATCTATGTGATCACCATTTTCCATCTGTTCAGACCTCTCTATCAATACACGCCTTTGTGTTGTAGCTGTCATCTCATTTTTCTTCTCCTTCACTTTGTTTCTTTTAAGTCTCTTTCTTTCTCTATCTTTCTCTTTCTGTCGTCTTCTTTTCTGAGCAGTTAATGAGTCACGTTGTTTCTTCTTCATTTCTCGCCAATATTTACACATTTCCTGTTGTTTGTGTCTAGTAAGTATTTCTCATTGTTTGTTCACTTCACCCTTTGTCATGTTGGTTAGCTTCTGAAGCTTTGGCTTTCTTTCTTTCCTGGTATCTCCTTTGTCTTATTCTAGCAGTCTCTCTATCTCTCTCTTTGTTTTTCAGTTCTTCTTTGTCTTGCTTCATATTTTCTTAGAGCTTCTAAGCTTTTATTTTTTTCCCACTTTTCAGTGTCTTTTTTCATTCTTGCTCTGTATGACCTCATCCTGTTTGCTGCTGATGATAAAACTGTGTTTTCCGAAGAAATAGTTCTGACTTCTGTGTTTCTATCAAGGCTTCTAAGTTTTAATCTTATCATACTGATAGTAGAAATGTGTCAACATACATATTGACATTTTCATATGTCACTTTATATAAAGCTGAGTCAGTTCTTGTGGCTTCAACAACATTTATACCAAAAGACGTTTCTATTTCGGTTTTAAAAAAAGTGTGCCATTTATATTGATTGTTCCACTTATTTTGATGAAAGTTCAAATGTTCCAAATGATGTTTCAATAATTTAGCAGCACCTTCCAAGGTTATTTCACAACTGTAGCTTGCATCAATTTGAGCAAGGTCTGGGGTTTTCTGAACAACCGTAAGTATGTCTTCATACTCTACAACACACTCCGAAATATTCAAAATCGTGAGATTTTTACTTTCTGGTCTCAACTTTGTAATATCTGCTGATTGAATATTTAAGCACTTGCTGATGTCTAGTTTCTATAGAAGAAGTAAGTGTTGTAAGAAAGAAAGAGTACTGATAGTGTAATTCTTGCTCAGGCTTAGTACATGTAAGGAGGCACATTTTCCAAGGTAAGACTGTTCTATTGTTAATGGGAACACATCATTTCGTAACAGTCGATGCTCATACATGAAGTACAGCGTTTTAATGAAAGCACAGTGTTTAAATATGACATCGGCATAAACTTTTGTTAGATCGTCAGTTATCACCACGTTCTCCCACACATCAAGGTTGCTAACAATATCATTTTTAATAGCGACCTGCACGCCAGGCATATGGACACAATATCGTGGATATCCAGGTAGGTAATAACTATCTGCAACACCAATATTGGCAGGACATCCAACATAATTCGATGCTGTAAAAGTACAAAAAAAAAAATGATATGGAAGTACAAAATAGACACATGTCACTATACAATCACAGGAGGCTAGCCTACTTAGGTATGTTTACAAAAAACAGACTAATAACGAATAGATAAACAAACAAACATCAAAAACAGAGTAACCACAAAGCTGTATCAAAAATGATGCTCTCTGCAACAAGAATTAATGTGTTTTGTACAATTGTGACTGTTTCACAAAGGAAAACATGTACTAATCCTTGCTGCAGAGAATCATTATTGTTGATACTGACTTGTGATTCTTCTGTTGTTGTTTGTCCGTATTTTTTTATTTGTTTTTTAGTTTCATAAACAAAACTAACTGAGCTTTGGCCCTCTGCAATACAATAACATACTATGTATAGATTCCTCTTAAAACATACAGCACCATCAATAAATTCAGTTATATGTAACAAATAGATGTATTTGTTCTTTTTTTTATATATATATATGTATATATGCACTCTGCCACTGTGGTATAGAGCACTGTCTTAGCAGATTGATACTCACTGAGTTATATATATATATATATATATATATATATATATATATATATATATATATATATATATATATATATATATATATATATATATATATATATATATATATATGTCTGATGATCGCAATATGCGTGAAACTCCGAGTTACACCCAAGAAAGAGTTCCAGTACTACCAAAACTATATATATATATATATATATATATATATATATATATATATGAGAGAGAGAGAGAGAGAGAGAGAGAGAGAGAGAGAGAGAGAGAGAGAGAGAGAGAGAGAGAGAGAGAGAGAGAGAGAGAGAGAGAGAGTTTCATTCTTCTTTCACCAAGTAGAGTGCTCGATCACCTTGGAGAGCTATCATACATAAAAATGAAAGAAGACGAGTCTGATATTACATTGTGGAGTAATACGTAGTGTTTATCCACAATGTAATATCAGACTCGTCTTCTTTATATATATAGGTTTTGAAAATATGAACAAAAGTACATGCTATTGACCCTACAGAACTGTTTCTGTATTCCTCACTCATCAGGGGTAGAATGGAATATAGTATCTACGCAGATACTATATTCAATTCTACCCCTGATGAGTGAGGAATACACACCTCATGAAACAGTTCTGTAGGGTCAATAGCATGTAATTTTGTTCATATTTTCAAACCTGTATATAATTCGCTCTACTAACTGTATTGAGCACTTTTATGTGGTTATATCAACACCCAGTCAATATTATATATATATATATAAAATCTGTTGTCTGTCTTTAGTGACGTCAGTATCAACGGTGTCAGTCCATGCACAAGGAAAATGAGCTTATACTTGTGATTGTCTCGCATTATCCGGAAGACTTATGACTTTGAAAAACACCAAAGGGCAATCTTTCATTTTGTACAATCGTTTTGAGGTAACAAAGTCATGATAAGAAAACACATTCAATGAAACAATACGGACGTAAGATAATAACGCTCGTTACTTACCTGGACAGACCGGAGAAAATTCCTTATGGCGCCATTTCTCCCAAACTGATATATCACGGTGCTGGAATGGTCACATGACGGCATATTGCAACTTTTTTATGCATATTCATATATATTTATGAATTGCTTGAAATAGATCGGAGGTCATGTTGGGTCATGTCAAGGACGTCAGAACTTGGACAGACAAGTTTAGCGGTTTGGATATATCAGGATAGTCGAAAGAAATGTTCAAAAACAAAAACCATACCAACGTGAATACATTGGCAATGGATCAAGTAATATATTAGTAAACATTTTGAATGGTCAAATCGAGACATGTTTGTCACCCTCTCCGGATGTTTGCAGCTACCATGGACGGACACAATAACGGGCGTTACGTCAACAAATAAACGTTTGTATTTCGTGACGATTTGAGGAAAATTCATCCCTATTTGTAATGTCTCTCAACATTACAAGAAACAATTGAATATGAGTAATAGTTGTGATTTTATTTGTGAATTCGTGGTCCCAACAACGGCCATGTATTTTGTCCCAGGATGTCGTTTTAAAAATGGCCGACATTAAAAAATCAAATCGCTGAAAAAAGGAAAGCAAAGATCCAATCGTGACAAAAGTATAGCTGATATATCTTTATTATCATAGGTATCATTCATCATAATTATAAGAATTAATTATGAAAAAAATAGTGAAAATTGGAAGAGTTGTTTCGACTATATGCAATTACACTCATTAGCATATTCTGACTCATATGCAATTACACTCATTAGCATATTCTGACTCATATGCAATTACACTCATTAGCATATTCTGACTCATATGCAATTACACTCATTAGCATATTCTGACTCATATGCAATTACACTCATTAGCATATTCTGACTCATATACAAAAATCATTTGGTTGTTCTTATTGTGTGATCTTGTTGCTGGGCACATATGAGTGCAACCCCCCCCCCCCCCCCTCACATTTTTTTTACCTCAAACACACAGCTACATGTATGATGGAATTATTTTCATTTGAATAACTTTCCATCCACACATCCTATGTACTATCCCTACCAAATACCAAGACAATCAGTAAGGTGGTATTTGACAACTCAATAACTTTCCATCCACACATCCTATGTACTATCCCCACCAAATACCAAGACAATCAGTAAGGTGGTATTTGACAACTCAATAACTTTCCATCCACACATCCTATGTACTATCCCTACCAAATACCAAGACAATCAGTAAGGTGGTATTTGACAACTGTACACAGACAGACATTTCACCATGCCATATCACTACTGAAGCTCAAGTTCAGCTGTGCTAAAAGTGTCTTACAATGTACTTTATTGTCAATAGTGTCATGAGCTCAGCATGTCATTGTCAGACATCATGTTTTGATACTGATGAGACATTTTTCTTCTGGTAGATGATAAACACAGTGCAACTTACTGTAAACTGTCCTGGACATTTTTCTTCTGGTAGATGATAAACACAGTGCAACTTACTGTAAACTGTCCTGGATATTTTTACTGTTGTAAACTTACCTAAGTAATTCACATTTACTATGCTTCAAATAGTCAGCAATACATCGTCCTACTTTCATAGCATGGTGTTCATCTAAAGGCAGTTTTTCCAGTGTGACCAACGCCAACACACCAACTCCCTCTAGTATCTTAGACACATTATGGCCCCAATCTTTATGCAACTGGAGGAAACAAAAGAGAAAACCTGTAGTTGTTACAAGTATGTAGAACATTGGTGACACCCATTATCATGACTTGCTGACATTTTCTAGTGATACAATAATTTGATGGTTTTTCTTTTAGATTTTGTTAAATTATACATGATATTCATACAAGCTTACATTTGTACTATTCAGGTCATATTTATACATAAACACATACCTGGATTGACTCTCATCCATGACTATCTATCTGATCTACATGATGGAATAATTTCCATTAGATCAATTTTCGAACAATTTTCCAGGTCTGGCGGTTTTGATTTAACACAAACACACACACACACACTGTATCTATATCATGTCCTCAAATGTCAATGGTCAGAGTAAAAATCCCATCAATGGTGTCCTAGGACAACTGTAGTTTGAGTTTATGTGTAATTTTTTCCAAAATGTTAACCATATGCACTTGCCTAACCATCCCTGGTACATTTGTATTATCTTTGCCATATACATCATCATTTCACTGTTGCCATGGACATAGGCTAATTGCTAGGCATATATTTGTTCATTTTATGAATGTTGTTGATTTCCCTATCCATCTCTATTATCTTTGCCATACACCATTATTTCGCTGTTGCTATGGACATGGTCTTGTTGCTAGGGATGTGTACATTCAATTTTTAGATATTTATTCACTTGTCTATCAACCCCTGTTGTCATCTTTGCAATATACACAATCATTGGCTGTTGCTATGGGCATGGTCTTGTTACTAACTACAGATGTGTACATTCAATTTAAAATATTTATCCACTTGTCTATAAATCCCTGTTGTCATCTTCAAAATACACACAAACATTGGCTGTTGCTATGGACATGGTCTTGTTGCTAGGGATGTGTACATTCAATTTTTAGATATTTATCCACTTGTCTATCAATCCCTGTTGTCATCTTTGCAATATACACAATCATTGGCTTTTGCTATGGGTATGGTCATGTTGCTACAATATTACTTGTAAACATGATTCAAAAGACATTGACAAAACAATAACATGTACATGTATGAATGTGTTTGTGATAGGCAGGAGTTGGCTTGATTTTGATAATTGACCCTGAAGGTCAATGTCAAGGTCAAAGTCTCAAAAGATAGCTTGTATCTAGTAATTTGGGGGATAAGCACTTGAATAGACTCTAATTACATTTTTTGAGTTATGCAGTAAATATTGATTTTAACTTCAATGTATGGTTGCCAATCAGTCAAATTTGCATTTTATATATTTTAAAAAATTGATATGCATTTGCATGTAGGATATCATTTGATATTTACTGAATGATTGGTTGAAATTGGTCCAGGTGTAATTGAGATACAGGTGCACACAAATAGATGTAGATAGATGGACAGGACCTAACAACTTTTTTTTTTATGTACGGGGAAAACTCTTAATATTTATCAATACAATGATTATTTAAACCACAGGTTTAATTTTTAACTGGGATTTTTGAACATGATACACTTTGGTTGTCGCAATGATAAATGATAAATATGTAATGAACTCATCCACATCAACATTTTTAAAAATCTAGTCATGTTGACCAAAGTTTTGTTCTCCATATAAATTACTTAACATCATTGTCGGGACAACTTCCTCCATTTATCTAATCAGACATAGCACTGAAGGTATCATGATGCTCAAATTTACAAAGGATCACTAACTAGTACAGTCCACGAATGCTTTTAAAAAATAACTATTCTATCACAATTCTATTTTTCTCCTGTACACAACATGAAGTGATGTGATGAGTCGATTGTTCGATCCCCAAGGACTTCATGATGACAGATTTTGACTACATGTACATGTATACTATGAGTAGTAGATACTGTCGAAATCCATCAGCCAACGTACTACATGTACAATGTAGGTTCAAAGGTAGACACTGTCGAAATCCACCAGCTGAAGTACTAGGTTCAAAGGTAGACACTGTCGAAATCCATCAGCTGAAGTACTAGGTTCAAAGGTAGACAATGTCGAAATCCATCAGTCAACGTACTACATGTACAATGTAGGTTCAAAGGTAGACACTGTCGAAATCCACCAGCTGAAGTACTAGGTTCAAAGGTAGACAATGTCGAAATCCATCAGTCAACGTACTACATGTACAATGTAGGTTCAAAGGTAGACACTGTCGAAATCCACCAGCTGAAGTACTAGGTTCAAAGGTAGACACTGTCGAAATCCATCAGCCAACATACTACATGTACAATGTAGGTTCAAAGGTAGATACTATCGAAATCCACCAGCTGAAGTACTAGGTTCAAAGGTAGACAATGTCGAAATCCATCAGCCAACGTACTACATGTACAATGTAGGTTCAAAGGTAGACACTATCGAAATCCACCAGCTGAAGTACTAGGTTCAAAGGTAGACACTGTCAAAATCCATCAGCCAACATACTACATGTACAATGTAGGTTCAAAGGTAGACAATGTCAAAATCCACCAGCTGAAGTACTAGGTTCAAAGGTAGACAATGTCGAAATCCATCAGCCAACATACTACATGTACAATGTAGGTTCAAAGGTAGACACTATCGAAATCCACCAGCTGAAGTACTAGGTTCAAAGGTAGACAATGTCGAAATCCATCAGCCAACATACTACATGTACAATGTAGGTTCAAAGGTAGACAATGTCAAAATCCACCAGCTGAAGGTACAATGTACTAGGTTCAAACAGTATTTTTTTAAGGCCGGTAAGCCAATAAATGTTTGCGGGGTTCCTCGATCAATTTACCCATGGGTGTGGCATATAAAATGCTTTGAAAATGGTGTTTTCACTAATAAAGAAGGCAAGTTTAATAATAGCTTCATAAAATAACTCAATATAATGGTAATTTTTTTTAAAAAACAATGCATACTCCGATTATATGTTTCGCTTTCCTGCATAGCAGAGAGTCGATTGTTTTTATTTTGATACATAACATGTACCCCCTGTTGCAATCAACATAAAAAGACGCAACACTAATGTTGCAATTTTTGTTGCCATTATTGTGTCTACCTGAAAAATTACTGCATAATACCAAACAAAGTACAGTACATTCAACACCTCACGCACATAAAAAATACCGCCACTGTCGTTGTAGCACAACTGTACAGTTTTTAAAAATGTTTATCCATATGCTAGGCCATGCTTACAATAGGTGTTCATTTGCTGACCATGTTGCTAACTTTGCTATATACGTGATCATTTGGCTGTTGCTATGGGCGTGGTCATGTTGCTAGATATATTTGCATACATTTTTGAATGTTTTTGTTCACTCTATGAATTCCTGATATTATCTTTGCAATATACATGATTAATTGACTGTTGCTGTGGGCATGATCTTGTTCCTAGGCAAATTTACATACATTTTTTTGAATGTTTATGTGATTGTCTATTAATCCCCCTGTTGTTATCTTCGCATGTGATCAATTGGCTGTTGCTATGGGTGTGGTCTTGTTGCTAGGCAAATTTACATACATTTTTTGAATGTTTGTTCAATTGTCTATTGATCCTTGTTATCTTTGTGAAATACACGACCGTTTGGCTGATGCTATAGGCGTGGTCATGGTTGCTAGGGATATTTGCATACATTTTTTGAATGTTTACTCACTTTGCCTACCAGATGATGTTGTAATTTGAGCAAAATATACTGCCATTTGGTTGTTGCTAAGGTCGTGTTCATGGTTGCTAGCAGAACCAGGGCCAATTGTGTCAAAATATTTTGAAGAAAATCTGCAGAATAACACTTCTAGAAACTTCTCACCAAGTTTCAGTCTCATTGACTAAGTACTTTTTGAGATATAAATTTTTGAACAAAATTCATTTTTACACCTAATTTGCATATAACTGTTGAGATCATTATATGCTTAATGCTTCTTCATCTATACACCCACAGATGTATCCCTGTTAACTTTCAGCCCAATCTGCTGAGTAGTTTTGGAATTATAGGTTTTTGACCAAAAAGACACATTTTTAGCCCTAATTTGCATATCACTAAGGGAATAATCATGTAATCAACAAATCTTAATTTACTCACATCTAAGAATGTTCCCATCAAATTTCATGCCAATCTGTCCAGTAGTTTTGGAGTTTAAGTTTTTTGACCAAAAACCCACATCTCTGATGCAATCATTTTCATTTGACAAATTTCCTAACTAGACATCAGAAGTACCATGACCACCAAATATCAAAGCAATCGGTCCAGCAGTTTCTGACTTTAAGTTGTTTACACACACACACACACACACACACACACACACACACACAGACGGACAGACAGACAGACAGACAGAGACAGACACTTTGCCATGCCTATAGCACTACTGAACCTTCAGTTTAGTTTTGCTAAAAAACTCACTGTACAGTGTTTGATATAGGATTTGGGCACCTAAAAGGGGACTTTTCAAAAAAAGGGGGGGGGGGGCATGAAAAATTGATCAAATTTTAGCCCATTTTTAGGTGTCCAAAAGCGAGAAAATAATATTAAATTGTTGATAAAGACACATCATTTGGAAAGCTAGATATTGTGTGTACTTGAATTGTGTGAATACTGGAATACCAAAATGTAAGGTGTGCTAACAGTATTTGTTCTTGGAAGTTACCAACCATACTACATATACTACCCGAAATGACACACACAGAGATCAAAAGTGCGCAGATCACGATTTTTGAGTGGAAATTCCACAATGGCGCAGCCTAGATCAAACACTGACTGTAAACATGTCTAGCCATGATAGTTCTCTTAACCCTTTCACCACCGATTCCCGCTACAGCGGGAACGCTCTAGGGCGCCCACCGATTCCCTCTACAGCGGGAACGCCAAAGGTCATTCAACTACTACGACGTTCAAACCGTTTAATGGCAGCTATTGCTGCAAAACTTGCTGCCAAAACTAGTTCCACACATGCGTATTAGCCTTGTTTATATAGTCTGCCATTTTGAACACATGTTAGTGGATGGTTTTCTAGCACGATTGGAAAGACGAGTGATCGTAAATTTTGTGTGCGTTTTTCGCCAGAAAGATCGAATTTCAACAACGCGGAAGTAATTAACGGCTCACGTAGCATCTCCTACGATGTCATTTTGACAACTGTACTGAGAAATTTCCACTGAATTTTTACTCAAAAACATTGTTGAATACATCAGGTCAGTTGTGGGAACGGTACAGGCTTCAGAACTACCACGAGGGCCGAATGATCTACCGGCGGGGAATTCACCGTTGCCGTAGTGAAAGTTGGCAAATTGCGTAACTTGTTGACCCATAGCATTCGTTCATACTATGGCCTTGGGGCCAGTATTTAGCTCCAAAAGTAATTATTTTGGTCATATTTCTTTGTGGTAATGTTCAATAATGAATATTACTCATACAAGTTCAATTTATACTGGTCAGTGGTACAATGTGGGCGGTAGATTACACACAATCTGAAGATTTTCCGATCACATTTTTGAATGCGTTTTTTAACGGTAAAATTCAAATTTCAACATGGCCACACCGAAAATTGTCTCACCTAACATCGTTTGCGATGTAAATAACGGCTCTGTTCATGAAAAATTCTGTTTAATTTTGACTTTGATGGCATTTATGAATGAAAGGAGATGGCTGTGTGAACTCAATGTACTCAATGTGACGAAAACATTACCGCGACGTGGGTTCAATTTACAGGCTGCATATTTCCGTTGGTCGGTATGTGCGTCGGCAAATAAAGCCATTTTGCCCATCCGATTTTGGCGCCGATGCTACTGACTTACGGTCATTTTTTGCCGATTTCTGGCATAAATTGAGTAATAATTTTTTGTTGTTCTGCTAAATAATGAATTATATTTACAAAAACCAACTTTTCAAAAGGTATCAAGGTGACAACTTTAGATATTTTAAGACACTTTCATTGCCGGTGTGGCACCGTCTGTTGCGTCATAATCGGATTAGTGAGCCGTTAATTAATTTCGTTCAAATTTTTACGACTCAAAATGTCATTTTCTGCCAAATTTTCGCCAATTTTGACAATTTAACCAGTAAAGAGAAGTTTTGTAGGAACATAAATGTTGGTATTTTGAATTTTATTTGTAATATAAATATTTTGTTTATTTGTGATATGTCAATAAATAAATGACTTGTGTCAGTTTTATTCATATTTTATTACTTTAATTCATATTTCGGTTGTGTTTGTGGAATTTGAATGCATGTATTTGCAAGTGTGATGTAAAGAATTTATTTTCCAATGAAATGATACCTCATTTTTTAAAAATGAGCAACTCTAAGTATTTTTATATCAATTTGATTACATAACACTCACTTTCACCTGGTGGTCAGTGAGGGGGGTGGTGGAGAACAAACATTCCCAGGGGGCAATTGGTGGTGAAAAGGTTAAAGGCCAAGGTCCAAACAGGCTATGTGCCCACGCTACGGAAGTAGGTTTGCGCATGTGCAACGGAATACGTTTATTTATCTGGGAGGAGCATTTGGTAAATCCGACCCAGGTAGTTTATCAACATATTAGTGGCTGTTCACACATATTGGTTACATGTAGTTCTCGCCTAATCCGAAGAGTCCCTTGTTATATTTTTTTTTCAAGTCTTGTGGCAGTGTTTCTGCTACGTTTTTTTCCGGTGCGTACGTACGGCCAGACACCCAGTCTGGGTGAAACACTTATTTCTATAAACTTATACATACAAATTATGACCCGAAAAATTATATTTTGAGGGACCTGTTCTAACACGATCCAAACACTATTACACAGTGACAATTTGTATCATTGAAATTGTAAACTGAAATTCTTGGGTACGAACTAACTTACTTATACTTGTATCATTTGTACAAGGTACTAGATTACAGTTGCACACGTAGCGTCGGCATTTGGTCGATCGTTATCACATCAAAATCGTTAGATAGATGAGAATTTTTTTTACAGATTACATGTAGGTCGTGTTTTGACAACATAATCGTGAAAACTTCAAAATTAACTTCACAAGTATCGCACGGGTCAGAGCGGACTAAGTTTTGCACTTCCATACTTACTGTACACTAGGTAGCTAGCTACGTGCGATCTCGAGTTTGGGAGAAATGTCATTGATATTCCTGTTATTTTCCTTCCTTGTTCTAATTCTTTGAAAGTATCTGTTATGGCTGTTTTATGATTGATTAAACTTGTATTTCCAAACCCAATGTCCCATCTCAGAAAACAGTCAATAAAATCACAAACATGTGCTTCTCCGAGTTATCCCGATATGTACGAGTACCACCCCAGCTATTTCAAAACAAACGCATAAATGCATACGTCGTGATGGGGTGAGTTACGGACTCTTGTTTGGTCTCCGCTCTGTCTCTGTGCGTATGTTTGACTACGATGTCAGTCGATGTCATTTACATGACGAGGATTATTGCTGGATCGTGCCAAAACATATGGAAACGATTTTTTAATACGATTTCTCAACTTTCAAATTTGAATGAAACAAATATTTATGCCTCCATGATTGTATTTGTACTGTAGTCTTGTCAGTTCGCGTGTACGTTCACCTCCACAACATGCACAGAGCTAGAGATCGTAGAGAACAGTCGACAGGTATAGGAACTAGACTAGGCAGTGATGTATGATCTATGTGTACAAAATTGACAGTTGTCCTTGAAATTTGATGATCATTACAGAAATAAAAGAGTTGCCAACGTTAGATTTGTTTATGAATTATATCACTCGTTTATCAGTATCATATGTCGCACTAAAATGTTTCAAACATGTCTTGCTTTGGGGTCATCAGAAAATTTAACTGAAAGTATGGGAATTCTTGATCGAAATATATTCAGTCATAAAATCCTCAGGTTTCTGACAATTTCCAATACTTGTTACAAGAAAGGCTGCATTCCAAGAATATTTGGTTAGCTACATGTATTACATCTGATGCCTTATACGTGACACGCACGATCATTGTCCAGTTTGCACCACATGGTGTGCCTCGCCTCCTGTACACGTACCATACGTCTATCTTATCTGTCAGTGCTACATTTTGCTTCCTCTCTTCATTTTTCTCAGATGTTTTAAGAATTTGAAAATAGTCAGTGTCTGATTGACAAAATTTCTTTCCGCTGAAGTTTAGAAAACATTTAGTTCTACTCTACCTAAACGTCGTGTTGTTGCATCATACATCATGAGCCGTCACATTGACCTCACACTTTGCTTCGCGCTTCCTTAAATGTCCGGTCCCTATGAAACTAGTTCGAAAGCTTTCGCTAGCGATAGCATGGCCAGTCTTGTTTTACCGCGTAATCCTCAAATGTTTTCCAAATAATTATGAATTTATTTCTTTTTTTTTTTACACTTTGGGTATTTTACTTGCTATTAGTACTTCTGGGAAACTCATATTTAATTTTTAGACCTTAGAATTTTTTCAATGGTCGTCAGGTTTTAGTACTTTCCTTAGCCGGTCCCACAACTAAACTGTTGTACGTGGTTATACTTATAAGTTATAGCTGGGCATTGTGAAAGGTAGGTTATTGGCTATTATCTACATCACTGCCTACTAGGTATAGGTACGTCAACAACACAACTACTTGACAGAAAACACTTGTCACACGTACAAAAAGTTGTATGAAATTGTGATTTTACTAAGGAGTTTAGCAACCCAGAACGTACATCAATCAAACTGAGAAACATTTTGGTTTCATTTTATGTCATTCTATTTCAGTAACAATGTATCATTTTCACGTACCGTTCGCACATGTGAGCTTGATTTTAGGCAAAATATCGGGCTAACAGAGTGCACACAGACTCTTTTGTTCGCTTGTATTGTTTGCATTCGGTATTTGGCATTTCGCACGTTGTTTATTTGCACCATTCACAGTGTCTTATCATGCTTTGTGTAACTTGTAAGCCTAATTGACAACTGGCCAACGGTTTTTACTAAACAAATTTGAAACAAATTTTGTGTCAGTTTGACGGTAAACCTGCTATATTGGCTACCAAACTTAGTTAACGTCAGTTATTTCTACTCATGTTGCATCACTATATATTTACAAACAGTATATATGAAAAATGAGAGCCATGTGAAACTTTTTCAGTGCAAAATGGGATGAAGACATGAGGGCAAAGTCAGTGCTCCTTACAGCAGTTTGAATTTCCCGCATATGCATACATTACCCATAATCCTCTTTATATAGTGGACCTTGGCCTTTAAGCATGTTTAGATATTTTTGACAAAAACAAAAATAGTCGGAGACGACATGGCACCACAGTAAGCAAGAGGAAACAACCGCTTCGTGTCACTGTGTGGATTGCCCTCTCTGCTACGAAGATTTCGCTAAGATTTTGAAAGGTCATAGATTGTACTGTGACATTACATGCCACGTCTGAACTATTAACTTAAACAAGTCATTGAGAATGACAAACTCCCCGCTATGATTGGGTTTTAAGGAACTGGCAGTTTATGTTGTCATTTTCAAACCTGGTTAACGTTGTTTGGCCTCATATGGTTGTTTTTGATATCACTACTCTGATCACGCAACAACACTTGTGAACTTAAATCAAACAGACTTAGATATGTTGTGTCTGCTCGTTGGACATGGGACATGCCTAATCTTCAAGATAACGTCATGGAGTAAACCATTCAACAATAAAGGATAGGTAGGGTGAGGGGGGGGGGGGGCTGTTCAAGCATGTCTGAGTTATGGCTTTGGACATGAAAACTGCGCCAACAAAATGGCTGCCAGGCAGCCATATCAGATTGTATCATGACGAAAATGGATATGCACATGTATGTTATAGAACACTGTGCTAATGCCAACTTTGAATGAGATCTGTTCAAGCATGTCTGAGTTATGGCTTTGGACATGGAAAATTCGCAAACAAAATGGCTGCTAGGCATCTAGCATGAGCATGAGCCAAGCATGAGCCAAGTTTGAAAAAAATTGGTCCAGGCATCTCCAAGAAATGCCTCTGGATAGAGACGGAACCCAATCCATAAGTCCCCGTCCTGGACTTCGTCCGGCACGGACTAACTAATGGGAAGGGTTAGAGGGGGAACTTAGCATTCGTTAGTGACGCATATGTAGCCATGGAAAATCTGTCTTCCATATCTTTTCTTAAAAGAAGCAAATCATAGAGTCTAGACATAGTGACTTTGAAAACAATAGATACTGGAGAACAGGTACACATAAAAACAGACATTTTTGGAACTTCATCACAGCCCACCCATCCATGGACAGTGGACTCACCCAAATGATATTACACTGCATCATGTGGTCTTCTCGTTCGATGGGTACGAAAATATTAGATCATTTTCGTTTCGATTAGACTTCAATAATTGGGAATTAGAATGTACCATTTTGTTAATTTCAATGGCATTTTATTTAGTGTAACCTAAGTAGTGTCGGTGAACAACACGAGACGGTTCACATGTTCACATGTAAACGATCCGTTGATCTGAGTCGGATTTAAGTTGGCATGGGAGTTCAGGTGCTGAAATTGCAAGTCATCTACACTGTATTACACAAGACCCCCCCCCCCCCTCCCCCTTCAAATCTTTATTGGATTCTTTCAACTGCATGCATGCCATCAATGAATGGAGGAATTAATTGAATACAATCAGGGGTCAACAAATCATTTTGTGAACTGGTGGTCCCCAGACCAGTGCTTTAAAAAATCCAGTGGTCCTGCTGAAAAAATTAGTGGTCCCAGATCATGCTAATGTGAAACATTAAATCTTACCTATCAATCTGTATATTCAGATGACTTTTTAACATAGTTATTAACAGTAAGGTACTGGCCCAATGGACCAGACAAGGTAAAATTTGTGTGGTCCGCCAAAACAAAATCGCTAGTCCCGGACCTGTAACCATCAGATTTGTTCACCCCTGACAATACATTACATGGTTATTGATGTAATATGATGTAACAATCAGGTAGTCTCCACTTACTGCATCTTTGATAAAAGAGCTTTAATAGTTAAGATTTATTCAAAAATGTGCACCATCTCAAAACCAAATATTACTAATTGTTTAGTTTCATTGCAAGTGTTATGATCACTACTCAGTCATTTCATACACAAATATAATATAAACACACACACACACACACACACACAATATTTTAGAACCCCTAACATGAGTTTTTGAAGTCCTCAATAGTAAAGTATAGTAAGTCTCACGCATCAGGAGATTTCGGACAGAAGCGAAATTTTATACAATGATATCGGTGTACACAAACTTCTATATGTTTTTTTTTTTTAAATCTACTCGTCTCTGGACATTTAGTTCGAAATTAATTGTACCTTCCCTGAGAAAAATAACTGTTATTGTTTGAAATAGTTTTAGCTTTTCCTGACAAAATTGTTATGCAAATAATATTAATAAATTATGCAAATGAGACACCTGCTATCAGAACAATCCGTGGAGAACACTACGATTATTATATCCGTTATATATAACATTTACATGTTTGCAAATGTTGAACAGATTGCTACACACACCTAGATCTAGATGTAAGAGGATGCTTAGAATGTGACGTCACAAGCAAGGAGTTTTCCCAGCATCCTTTGTGGAAAAAGTTGCCAAAATGGCAGCACACAGTGAGGTTCAACATAGCATTTTGACATTTCAAAGTCACATAACTTTAATGTTTCATTTTATTTCTAAAATTTACATACACATCAATTACATACACAAGGATAAGCTATCTAAAAGTACAAATGTATTTGATTTGGACCTTTCCTTTCATACTGTCTTCAAATCAAATACATGATGTACTTGTTAACACTGTCTTCATTATCATATTTCACTTTTTTTTCTGTCAATCTTTAGGTAAATGTATTTCTAGTGAAAGGTTTGTTGTGAACAGCATGCTAAATGGTACACAGGAGACATTGCTAACTACCCCTTTACAATATCACACTTTTTCTCCTTCTCAGAATACAAGCCAACAGGGAACCTATAACTCATAACCTCATGAGCTGTTAAGCATGACATTACCATGACAACCAACTTATAAATGAGATGACAGCTTCTTTATCCATCTCTGTCATTAGATATTCCATTACATTGATTTCATTGTTCACAAGAGAGGGTTTTCTTGCATCTACAAATTTCTGTATTCATTAATTATTAGATATGTGCATTTCCTTCAACGCACATTTCAATCTTTCTTCTCTTTATTTTTCTGAATTTATACAGTAGAATACATGCAAGCCAAACCAGAAAAAATGGTGCCAATGGCATTATGGCACAACTGTATTTCGATGTTGCTATGGACATGGTTTTGTTGCTAGGCATATTTGCATAAATTTTTGGAATCTTTATTAACTTGCCTGTCCTTCCCACTTTTCATCTTTGCAATATAAACCATTCACTATTGCTAAGGGCATGGTCATGGTTGTTACGGCCAATTGTGTCATAATGTTTTCAACAAGAACTGCAGAATAACACCTCCAGAAACATCCCCAAGTTTCAACCCCATTCACCACGTGTACATTTTTAGTTTCAAGCTATAATTTGTTTTTGACCAAAATCTGACATTTTTAGACCCAATTTGCATATCGCTGATGGTATCATCATATTGTAAATACAGCTTCATCTACAAATGCCCAGATGCATCCCCATTATATTTCAGCCCAATCTGCTGGGGAGTTCAGTAATTATAGATTTTTGACCAAACTTGGATAAACATTTTAGCCCTAATTTGCATATCACTGATGGGATCATCATGTTATGAACAATTCTTAATCTAAAAACCACTGAAGAACGTTCCCATCGAATTTCAAACTGATCTGCCCAGTAGTTTTTGAATCTAAGTTGGTTTTTTTTTGTTTTTTTTTGTTTTTTTACAAAAAATCACATTTTTCGACCAAAATCACACATCGGTGGTAATTAAGATCATTTTGATTTTAACAATTTTCCAACTAGATACCGAGGTATATACCCACAAAATATCAATGATCATGGCAATCGGAACAATGGTTGATTCTGTGACCCAACTTGATTGCCCAATGTACCAAATCAGATTCAGTCATAAATTAGTGCAATTACGTCATTTTGTTAGTTTTAATAGCATTTAATGAATACAGGAGTGCAGATAAGACATTGTTAAGGCCAAAAAAAATATATATATATCTGGTTCTGGTCAGCGCGCGCGTCCTGAATACCCTCGCGTCGATCCTTTTTTTCTGATAATTTTTGCTTTCCCGTTCCGTATTTATTCCTGATATCAGGAGAACAAGCACCTGAAATCTACCCTACATGCCAAGACTGCTTAAATACAAAGCCTAAACTGCTTCAAAGAAAAAGGAAGTTTTTCAACAGATGAATATGATAGAACAGAGTATGTAAAGTGTCAAAAAAATGTGTATTTACTAATTTGCAAAAAAAAAAAAATTAGGAAAAAAAAAAAAAATTTGCGTCGTCGCACCACTTTAGAAAGTTTACCCTGACCAGAACCAGATATTTTGGTTTTGGCCTAATCACTCAAATTTCCATTTTTATCTTAATTTGCATATTTTGGAATATATAATCAGTTTGTTTTGTAAACCACCCTCCCTCCTTGGTTTTCCCATCTCAATGTGAGGTTAACCACAGAATTTAATTTGAGTAGCCTATATAAAGACAACTAGTTTTCTCCAAATTTGTGGAAATAATTATTAAGGTGGAATGTTCTTGTGTAGATGATATCTTAAACATCTTGGGTTGTAATTACACTGTACAGATGATATCTTAAACATCTTGGGTTGTAATTACACTGTATAGATGATATCTTAAACATCTTGGGTTGTAATTACACTGTACAGATGATATCTTAAACATCTTGGGTTGTAATTACACTGTACAGATGATATCTTAAACATCTTGGGTTGTAATTACACTGTACAGATGATATCTTAAACATCTTGGGTTGTAATTACACTGTACAGATGATATCTTAAACATCTTGGGTTGTAATTACACTGTACAGATGATATCTTAAACATCTTGGGTTGTAATTACACTGTATAGATGATATCTTAAACATCTTGGGTTGTAATTACACTGTACAGATGATATCTTAAACATCTTGGGTTGTAATTACACTGTACAGATGATATCTTAAACATCTTTGGTTGTAATTATACTGTATAGATGATATCTTAAACATCTTGGGTTGTAATTACACTGTACAGATGATATCTTAAACATCTTGGGTTGTAATTACACTGTACAGATGATATCTTAAACATCTTGGGTTGTAATTACACTGTACAGATGATATCTTAAACATCTTGGGTTGTAATTACACTGTACAGATGATATCTTAAACATCTTGGGTTGTAATTACACTGTATAGATGATATCTTAAACATCTTGGGTTGTAATTACACTGTATAGATGATATCTTAAACATCTTGGGTTGTAATTACACTGTACAGATGATATCTTAAACATCTTTGGTTGTAATTACACTGTACAGATGATATCTTAAACATCTTGGGTTGTAATTACACTGTATAGATGATATCTTAAACATCTTGGGTTGTAATTACACTGTACAGATGATATCTTAAACATCTTGGGTTGTAATTACACTGTACAGATGATATCTTAAACATCTCTGGTTGTAATTACACTGTATAGATGATATCTTAAACATCTCTGGTTGTAATTACACTGTATAGATGATATCTTAAACATCTTGGGTTGTAATTACACTGTACAGATGATATCTTAAACATCTTGGGTTGTAATTACACTGTATAGATGATATCTTAAACATCTTGGGTTGTAATTACACTGTATAGATGATATCTTAAACATCTTGGGTTGTAATTACACTGTATAGATGATATCTTAAACATCTTGGGTTGTAATTACACTGTACAGATGATATCTTAAACATCTTGGGTTGTAATTACACTGTACAGATGATATCTTAAACATCTTGGGTTGTAATTACACTGTACAGATGATATCTTAAACATCTTGGGTTGTAATTACACTGTATAGATGATATCTTAAACATCTTTGGTTGTAATTACACTGTACAGATGATATCTTAAACATCTTGGGTTGTAATTACACTGTACAGATGATATCTTAAACATCTTGGGTTGTAATTACACTGTACAGATGATATCTTAAACATCTTGGGTTGTAATTACACTGTACAGATGATATCTTAAACATCTTGGGTTGTAATTACACTGTACAGATGATATCTTAAACATCTTGGGTTGTAATTACACTGTACAGATGATATCTTAAACATCTTGGGTTGTAATTACACTGTACAGATGATATCTTAAACATCTTGGGTTGTAATTACACTGTATAGATGATATCTTAAACATCTTGGGTTGTAATTACACTGTACAGATGATATCTTAAACATCTTGGGTTGTAATTACACTGTACAGATGATATCTTAAACATCTTGGGTTGTAATTACACTGTACAGATGATATCTTAAACATCTTGGGTTGTAATTACACTGTACAGATGATATCTTAAACATCTTGGGTTGTAATTACACTGTACAGATGATATCTTAAACATCTTGGGTTGTAATTACACTGTACAGATGATATCTTAAACATCTTGGGTTGTAATTACACTGTACAGATGATATCTTAAACATCTTTGGTTGTAATTACACTGTATAGATGATATCTTAAACATCTTTGGTTGTAATTACACTGTACAGATGATATCTTAAACATCTTGGGTTGTAATTACACTGTACAGATGATATCTGAAACATCTTGGGTTGTAATTACACTGTACAGATGATATCTGAAACATCTTGGGTTGTAATTACACTGTATAGATGATATCTTAAACATCTTGGGTTGTAATTACACTGTACAGATGATATCTTAAACATCTTGGGTTGTAATTACACTGTACAGATGATATCTTAAACATCTTGGGTTGTAATTACACTGTACAGATGATATCTTAAACATCTTGGGTTGTAATTACACTGTATAGATGATATCTTAAACATCTTGGGTTGTAATTACACTGTACAGATGATATCTTAAACATCTTGGGTTGTAATTACACTGTACAGATGATATCTTAAACATCTTGGGTTGTAATTACACTGTACAGATGATATCTTAAACATCTTGGGTTGTAATTACACTGTACAGATGATATCTTAAACATCTTGGGTTGTAATTACACTGTACAGATGATATCTTAAACATCTTGGGTTGTAATTACACTGTATAGATGATATCTTAAACATCTTGGGTTGTAATTACACTGTATAGATGATATCTTAAACATCTTGGGTTGTAATTACACTGTATAGATGATATCTTAAACATCTTGGGTTGTAATTACACTGTACAGATGATATCTGAAACATCTTGGGTTGTAATTACACTGTACAGATGATATCTTAAACATCTTGGGTTGTAATTACACTGTATAGATGATATCTTAAACATCTTGGGTTGTAATTACACTGTACAGATGATATCTGAAACATCTTGGGTTGTAATTACACTGTACAGATGATATCTTAAACATCTTGGGTTGTAATTACACTGTACAGATGATATCTTAAACATCTTGGGTTGTAATTACACTGTACAGATGATATCTTAAACATCTTGGGTTGTAATTACACTGTACAGATGATATCTTAAACATCTTGGGTTGTAATTACACTGTACAGATGATATCTTAAACATCTTGGGTTGTAATTACACTGTACAGATGATATCTTAAACATCTTGGGTTGTAATTACACTGTACAGATGATATCTTAAACATCTTGGGTTGTAATTACACTGTACAGATGATATCTTAAACATCTTGGGTTGTAATTACACTGTACAGATGATATCTTAAACATCTTGGGTTGTAATTACACTGTACAGATGATATCTTAAACATCATGGGTTGTAATTACACTGTACAGATGATATCTTAAACATCTTTGGTTGTAATTACACTGTACAGATGATATCTTAAACATCTTGGGTTGTAATTACACTGTACAGATCTTAAACATCTTGGGTTGTAATTACACTGTACAAATGTATAGTGACATTGCACCATAATTAGTATATGCATTGAATACATACAAAATATTTCAATTCTCATCATATTTGCCAAGATTATCAAAATTGTTACGAAAAAGCCTTCTAAAAGTGCTGAAAAATGAACAAAGTGCTGGAAAGGGGTCAGAGGTCAATGAGGTGAAAGGTTGGTTTCATAATTTCTACACATATACATTGGGGTTTCATTTCAGTGATTCCATTGTCAGATGTAATGATTCTCAATTACTCTTCTGTCTACTCTAGATAATCCATCATGCAATCCCAACACACATTTATACTTTAACTTTTATGCAGGAAAAATCCAAGAGCTCCCCATGGATGTACTTGCATGTATTTCCAACTGAACAGCAGCGCTAATCTCTTATTGCAACAAGCTATGAATTTTTCACTGCCTTTGTGTTTAATACTATTCAATAATGTGGTCACTACTGACAGTTAGTTCTATTAGAATACTTCACTTCATAATCTACCATCATAAAAATGTATCACTTTTCAGCATAACTGAAATGACAAGGTTCAGTAGTGCTATACATAGGTATGGTGCGGTGTCTGTCCGTGTGTATATGTATGTGTGTATGCAATATACGTGATCATTTGGCTGTTGCTATGGGCATGGTCTTGTTGCTAGAGATATTTTCATATATTTTTTGAATATTTATTCAGTTGTCTATTAATCCCTGTTATCTTTGTAATGTGATCGGCCAGAGCCCTGCTTTAATGTTTTGCACCCTAGTATATCAGTCATGTGTCCTGTTGTCATAGTCTCCCACCTCCCATACTGTTCCATGAACAATTGCATCCTTTGAACCCGTCATTGCCATCATTATTTCTTGTCACACGTTAAACCAGAAAACAATGCCCTAAAACAAATGATCATTCACACTTTTTCGAAGTAAAGTGTCGCCATTGTGCCACGTGATAACGTCTTTCCCTCCAATGTCTACGACCACTTGAATTACATGGCAAACATGATGCTATACTTTTGGTGACCCTTTTAGATCATCATTATGCTAAAATCATGAAATACTTGAGTTGATATGTGTGGACTTTCTGTTAGCAAAGGTACAATATTGTTGCCTTTATATTTGTATAACTAGAATGAGATTGTTGTTCACAGTTCTATACTGTAATCCTTGTCTAAATCTCGTAATCTCTCTAAACTCAATCTTTGCACACTGATTTTTTTTAATCACAGTTTTTGATTAGTTTTCTCAGGAAAGCTAAAATTGTTTCAAACTAAATATCCAAAGATGAGTACCGTTTCAAAACGCTAAAAAGTTGCATATACGTACACATATGCATCACATCTGCACGGAATCTTGTAATACATGACACCTGCTATACCTTACTGTTGAGGACTCCAAAACCTCGCGATGTGATATGTCACTACCCGCCATTTTGGAAAATACATGTTTTCATCGCTGCACGATGTACAATGTCAAACTACTAACTAAAAGTGCTTTCAGAGTAAAATTGAACAGAAAACTAATGATCGGACACAACATCACCATTTTGTCAAAAGGTATATGAGGCTGTTACACTTTTTTGATGACGTTAATGTTAAAGAATGATAGTCAAAAGTCTACAGCATTATCTTTGGCTTTTGCCATATAATTCACACATTACCTTGTCTATCTGCTAGACCTCGGATGTTCTTCCAATACAATATGACACACGACCGAACATCGCTATCGATGATGGAACATCCGAGGTCTAGCAAATGTCATCTCTGCAGTTCAGGATATGAATAACTGCCAATCAGAGAACCGCATTAGCGACAAACACAAACACAAACACAAACAGAGAACAATAGCTAATTTTTTCATGCATATTAAGCTTAAGGAGGGGCTTGTAAAAATAACCACCAATGCCTTAACTGAAATGTGTGAATGACGACGTCTACACACTCATCAAACTCACAATTACCATAAACTGAACTGATAAGACATAATAGTTAGTAATTTGTTATCATCACGTGATATTGGACATTGGTATTATAGAGCATTAGCATTATAGAGGTCATGGGTTATTAAATATATTAACCCTTAAGATGCCATAGACTTTCCATGCAAATTACCCCCTACGCCAAGGACTTTTTAGGTTGCACACAGTTTACACAATGTTTTGATAGTGATCATTTTACACCAAAACAGGTGGGATATGGATGTATCTACAAGTATATCAATAATTTTGAAATATTTAATTTTAATTTACATGAATGTATGGTCAGTAACTTGACCAAGGAATTGGGGAAAATTGGTATAAGACACTCGTTTTTGGTCAAAAAAACGTTAAATTTAGTTTTTTGATAAATACAAGGATTACAATTGGAAATTAGCTGTAAAAATTAATAGACAGTATGGGTGTTGAGTAAAATATTTATCATAAAATCAACAAGTACTGTCTGTCGATGTTTACAGTAAATACAAACAAATTTGCATATAATATATCATATATACAAATACTGGATACTGTACATGTAAGTCTACAGATAGCAGCATAACGATATGTCTCACTGACGATTATATCCAACACTTCGTTTGTTAACAAAAATCTGACGAAAGACAACGATGTAGATCCTGCCACATGATCCTGCCGTAACGTCTTTATCAGTTCATGTAAACCAATGTAGCGTAGGAGTAATCGTACGGCATTGGCATCTGTGGTTTGTCATCGGCAGGATCGCGGGACCAGCCATTGATGACGTCAGTCCAAAAGTCGAAGTTATTGGGAGTGTTTTTGATACGTTCTAGTTTATTTCCTCAAACCCATAAAATTCTTCATCATCGTCGCTATCACTGTCTAGAAAATGTCGAGCGAAAATCTCTCTGTCTTCCGGGTTTACTTTGTTCAATATATCAGCACAATGTCGAAGGTCAACATACATATCTATAGCGGCCGCCATATTAGGCATTGCTAAGTAGGCGCTATTTGCATTCGGCAGCAAAAAGTGAAAGAAATCGAACATGTGACTGTTTCCCGCCTGAATAATTTAATATTTAATAAGATAACATCGTGTACATCATTACTTATTATGGGCATAAGGGTGGGACAACGATAACCCATTACAACGTCACTTTATTGACAGCATATGCAAATTACTCTGTTGTCGTTGATATCTACGACGTGGCCTACAGTGCAGAAGTGCTACGTCGTGGATATCCACGACTCGGCATCACAAGGGTTAAAATACATGTATACAATAGCAGTGTTCTGCCAAGGTTTCCAACTAGTGGGGACAATGGCCCCCTGGTTGCAAAAAGAGGGGTCATTTGACAGGGAGTGGGGTCAATTATTTATTGTCTATGAAATTATATATATTACCTCGGACCACTATAGAGATACTGTGGTCTGAGATATTCCATTACACATAGACTATTACCCAACTACATAAAAAAATTCCATTCATAATAACAGTTCCCAGTAAGCTATTTTTTGAAAATTGTGTACTACACATTACACCTTAGAAAAAGAAGGCAACTACAATTATGTAATTTAAAGTCATTTCTACAGAGTATATTATATATTGTTTAGAAAGATTGGACAGCCAGGTAGTCACAATTTTTAATCTGACTATCAATGAATAGCAGTACTCAAATTTATGATTCCTTTTCTCAGACAAGGACAAAGAACAACTTCAAAATTAGTGAACATATGCTTGAATAAAAAATTTGAGAAATCCTAATCTTGTAACCACTTGGCACTTGTTTCATTTTTACAACTGTTACACTCTGCTGTGTTTATCATTCCCTCTTCAAATTCATGACAAGAGTTTTAAAAAAAAAAACATTTTGAGGAAAATAAACTCCCTGACTTTAAAAAGTACCAAATGTGAACGAAAAACTTACAAATAATAGTCAAACAAACTTTCAACATGATTTGGTCCTGCTATATCAAATGACAGCATTAGTTACATACATGTATTGTAAACTTGATACGGAAAGCTGACATTAGGTGTCCTTGAAACTCAGAGATCTTGAACTAAATCTATCAACAACGTCAAAGTTAGGATGCTTTGTAAATACAACTGTAATTATTTTCTGATTTCATCTCTGAGTTCATTCTTCATGTCTGACCGGGCGCACATGCATCGGCCGTCTCGAGTGGTTATGCCAGTGATCACTCATTGATTCAGTGCCAAACATTCACATGTGTCACTGTCAACATCACGCAACACGATCCCCTAACACAGCTTTGTCGGGATCAAAATACACATGTACTCATTTTTGTTTCCATTAATTTAACCCATCAACAAATGAAAATCACAACCTGTCCCATAAAATTTGGTTTCCTAAGGCTTATGTGGCAGAGAGATGTTCCGATTTCCCGTAGCAAGTTCAGTGTTTCACACACGTCAGTGAGTAGGTCAGAGGTCGAGACAGTGATGCGTCGGTAGACAAAACATGTGAAGAGAGACGTCCATTTCGGCGTCTCATCTACTCCCTCTAATGTTTCAATTGAAGATTATGTTTTATCAAAGTTGTATCTTTTTGTTGCATATTAATCCATTTGTTTGCATGTTAACAATAGAACTGCGCGTTGTCACTGTATCTTATATGATGTCAACAAAACTATCGCTTACGGAGTCAGTATACTTTTTGTGGTATTGACGCCGGCCAGGGCAGGGGCTTGCCCTGGACTTAGGTGTCTGCCGTAAAATGAATGCGCCAAATTGACGCAAGGTGGGAAAATTATTGCGCCATTTGTAATTTTAGGGGGCCAATGTCGCAAGGCCGCGGCCTCGGCAGAACACTGCAATAGACACCGATTGAAAGATAAACAACAAGGCGGAGCCGCGTTGTTTATCTTTCCACCGGTGTCTATTGTGAATGGGCGATACAAAAGACCCGAGTAAAAGTTACTAGTCTCATTTAAATCTACTAGGATAACCACTATTTGACGGGGTTAAAGAGTATGAAGTAAGAATGGGGAAAGATTTGTTGAACATATACATTAAGGGCTGATAAACGTAAACGGGTACTGTAGAGAGTACGGGTGATGAATGCAGTCATCCTGGTGTTCTTCACTTGTGCGTCCGAAGACACTGTGCTAAAAGGTCGTACTTAATTAGTGTTCAGCCCAGGTTCAGTTCCTTGTAAATCAAGAGTATGGTACACAACACTTCAATAACTACAAGTTGTGAATGGAATGTAAGTTTATCTCGAGTGAACTCGCTTGAATCAGCCAATCTTGGCTTGTTGTAACCATGGCTCTATTAATATTGAGATAATCCACATTGTAACCTACTTCAGTACTTGCTACAAACTCACGATTGTATCAGATGCCCAGTCTGACGGTACAACAAATCCACGCTCTCACAAACTCTGCTTGACACTCCGAGGCAAGATTTATAGATCATTATTTTACATCTACCAACATCAGACCGTGGACGAATAGAACCTGTTACAAACAGAGAAAGTAAATAACTGAATTGGATTAATAACACTTGGCACAGCATGTTGGAAGTGCAGAGACTTGTGTTACACTCCATCATTTGATAAGAACAGTATTATGACCAATTCATATAGTAGTTCACGTTCACAAACAAATATCCAATTACCCTTGCATTTCATGTACACATAAAGAGGTCATAAAACTGTTCTTATCAAACTGTTCTTATCAACTGTTCTTATCAATGCTGAGCCAAGTGTTAATAATCCAATGCATTTGTTTACTTTCCCTGTTTGGAACAGATTCCATTGTCCACAGTCTGATGTTGGCAGTTGTATGTTCATAAATGTATCAATCCAATCTTGTTTGTAGGATGGCAAAAATAAAATTTCCGCCAACTTGGCCAAGTCAGTTTTCAGTGTATGTACTAGGCTCTTGCCAAGGCATTGTATATCACGTGGTATGCAACTTGCAAGGGGCAATCTGATTGGTTGTAGTGTTTACGTACAAAACAAATAAATTAGCTATGCCATAAATACAGATATAGTACATGTATATATGAATGCATCCACGGCCAGTGGGAGGCTCGTTAAGAACATTGCCGTAAAACAGGCCGTGGTTTGCGATGATGCAATATACGTGATCATTTGGCTGTTGCTATTAGCATTGTCATATTGTTAGATATATTTGCATACATTTTTTGAATGTTCATTCACTTGTCTATGAATCCCTGATGTTATCTTTGCAATATCCATGATAATTTGGTTATTGCTATGGGTGTGGCCTTGTTGCTAGGCATATTTGCAAACATGCTAAATGAGTGTTTGTTCTAGAATGACGGATTTTTACTGATCAGAAGTCAAATTGGCAAAAATTTCACGCCTTGAAAATATACTATTCGCATTTGGTAGGGATCAGTCACATCCCGTTTGGGGTACAAATTGCGACCATTTCACAGGTAGGAAAACATATACTGATAAAGTAATTAATGTTGTTGATATCATGATTTATAATTACTCTCTTGTTGATGCTTGTCAGTATTTATTCATTTCAGTGTGTTTGTTTGTTTGTTTGTTTGTTTGTTTTCAAAAACATAAGTAAGCCTGTGTGTCCTGTGGGCAGATGCGAAATGAGCATCTCTTGAGTCCCATTATTTGTTATGTCTTGTCATGACCTTTGACCACATTACTGTGACTCCCTCAAAACACTAAACTTGTTATGGGATATTGGAACATTTATCTCCTACACAACCTCTATTAACCAAATTTTAAAGGATGGGGTACGATTTTCATTTGTTGGTGGGTCAGATAACTGGAAACAAAATGAATATACTTGTATTTTGATTCCGATAAAGGCATGTTAGAGGATGGTATTGCATGATGTCGATACATGTCAATGGGCAGTGTGATCACACTTAGACTGATGCATACTTGTTCACATGTGCATAGATACAATGAATTTACAATGTTGTGCGAATGAAAAAATGATTACAATGGTACATGTATTTAAGACATTGTAACTTTGACCTTGAGTCAAATGATGGTTCTGGTACAAGATTTATGAGTTTCAATAGATCAATAACATCCAGTGTCACTGTTCAGTATCAAGTTTATTATGATGTCACTTGATAGCAGAACAAGATCATCTAAGCATGGCATTAATTTTATGCATGTAGTGATTAAGCAATAAATCACCCCCTGGGGAAGGTATACCAAAAGGTTTGACTAGTCAAAACTGAGTGGTATACCTTCCCCAGGGAGTGGTTTATCACTTTCATATTATACCAGTATATTGAAAATATCGGAAACAAGATAAGAACTAACGTTTTCTAGTTTCATACTGTGACTAATTTGCATAACAATAACGCTGCTTTCAAGACAGCTGATCTGGGCTTCAACCATGACATGAACATCAAGCAGCAACTGGATTTATTTTATCTGCTCGTCGTTTCTAGGGATAACCTGTACATTGATCGGCTCATTAAAAGTGTACAGTAATGAATAAACAACCTGTTTGACTCAAGGTATAAACTTGAAGTGGTTTATTGAATACGGCATGCTTCGTGCCCGGTCGACATCGCGACTCGGTGGAGTGACATGGCAGCAAATTGATATTTGTATTTATATTTATATTACTGGAAGAGACGTCAGTAGATTTTCGGGTTTGACGTTTTCCCTCCCAGATTGATGACTGATACTCTAGGACAGGATTCCAGACAAATTTTTATTTAGATTAATGGTAAGTCGGCCAGTGTAAACTCGTACACTTGCTTCATTTTTATGACAGACAGGACAGCTCACTCGTTTCCACTCCAGCCGAGGCTAGACGGTACTACTAGTACTACTACTAGAACCGATCGTGTGCATGCCTTAACCTTAGTAGGCGATGATTTGTACAAATACGCGATAACTTTGCTGCTTTCGAAATTTCCATCAATATTTCCAACAAAATATTGTCTCATTGAGAAAAATCCTCCTCCAACAATTCGCAGAGTTCACTATCAGTATCCCGTCAGCTGACTACAACGCTCGCGTAGACGAACAACAATTAACATCAAAATTTGCATGCGTGCCAACCGTGCAATATTGCTCATTCAGACATGCTAGTTCAATGTCTAGACCAATCAGATCTCTCGATTTGTGCCATCAATATACTGGTATAATATAATACACATCTAAGAATGGCATTAATTTCATACATCTAAGCATGGCAATATCTTTAGTGGTACACATCTAAGCATGGCAATACAATGTACCTTTACAGTGTTACACATATACCGGGGGGGGGGGGGGGGGGGGGGTACCACTGGCCAGGTCTGGTAGGTGTGCGTGGCCAATGGTGTCAACCTCAGACCCCATTTTAGACCAATTGTGACCCAAAACCAATACCTCATTTTAAACCGATCAACTTTTTAGAAGACCCCATTTTAGACCAATGTTGAACGATGAATGCAGTGCTGCTCATGCGCAGTTAAAGCAACAATGCATTATGGTTGGTATCTAAGAACAATCATTTCCCGGGGTAATTCCCGGAAATTCAAAATTTATTACGGTCCAGAACCCCATTTTAGACCAAACAAAATAAAAAATTGTGAAAAGTGGACCCCATTTTATACTCATTAACTCTAAAAAGACAGTACCCATTTTAGACCAAAGGGCGAAAAACCCTACCCAAAAGGGCGGCATGATAAAAATGTATACCCAATAGGTAGGAGTACCCCACCCTGGGGGCAATACCTTTACAATAATACACATCTAAGTATGGCAATACCAGGGTTCTGCTGATGACTGGATGAGTCCTGGTCGCTCATTAATATTCATGAATAAATTAAAATAATTTACATATTGAATATTAATTAATTCATTGATTCTTACACACATACATACATACATACTCACAACAAATGAAACATCCCTAAAACATATGTACATTGTTCACAGCACAAAACAACACTGTACTGATATTTATTTGGTTTCATTACATTATTGGTATATTTTTTTCAAACTACAATTACAAACATTAGAATCATTACATATACAATAACAAACATATTGAAAGGCAATTATTTCTTACAGGGTGAAGATGGTATACATTATGAAATCAACATCAGAACTGAATAAAGATTACTGAAAAAAACTCTGTGTTATATTACTCCATGACAATGTAGACATCTTTACAAATTTACATTCACACATTGTTTTTGAATTTGAATTGCAATATAAAATGTTAAGGAAATAACATCTACAAACACAAATTGAACGTTCAGATTATACATACAGTGTATCAATTCAAACTTCGTCGGGTCCTACTGATCATACTATGGTTACAATAACGGTACATAATGTTGCCAAATTCAGATTGTGTCCTAGCAACGAGATTGAGTTCACTCACTGTAAACACGTGTCAGTACATCGTTCTAAAAATAGAGTCTCACTGTTCATGACTTCCTGATTACTTGTGGTTGTACAAACGACGATGTTTCCTCTTCGCCCACAATTCTACGGCACGATCATAGTTGTACTCAGCAACTGTTGGCCCGTCCACAGCTATACGCACTAAACTGTCAACACTGACTTGGCTCAGACGATTTCTTGGGGTTGTCTTGATTATCTTCAGTTGCGAAAAAATTCGCTCCGAGTCTGCGGTATGACATGGCAAAACACGGTAGATTTTGGCTAACTTCACCATACTTGGAAAGGCCTGTTGAACAACTTTGTTGGTGCACAGAAGTTCTACGATGGCTTGCGGTTTGGCATTTGGTTGTTTCAATATAGAGTCTCTTGCATAATTCTTGAAATTAGACCATTCGTTGACTGCTTCGGTAATGATATCATGCTGACCCTGCTTCTGTATAAAGCGTGCAGAAAGACTTCGAATTGCTTCGTCGCCGTAGTCAGGGGATGCGTTCACTTGTAAACGAGTTATATCAAATATATCGAAGCAGGATAGAATACCAACATCCTCACACGGAAATCGTCGCTCGATGTTGCTGACTAGGGCAGCTATGTACCTCTCGATAACTTGTTTTACGGTTGATTCGTCTGTGACACGTTTCTTCACGGCGATGTCAAACTTCTCTAGTTCGTCAAGAAAACTGCCCAACGCTCTGAAATTCTCACCGCCAACACTTCCCATCTGCTTCAGTGTGGTCACTGTTGACAAGATGAGGGGCTTGAGGTGACTGTGTTCGAACTCACGTGCCTGAAAAGCCTTTGACAACTTGCTAAGATGTGGGAGAACGTCACATAGCAACAGCATAGTGGCGATGAATGGATACGCAGTCAGCGTGTGGTAAAGACCGATTGCCTTTACGTCACCACGTTCTTCACCTTCACGTTCAAGACTTACTAGTACACTGTGGAAAGTCTCTTTTAATCGTGCCACTGATAAATCGATACTCAACCATCTCGTTGATGATGGTTCGATTGGCTTCATCACTTTCTTGCCCAAAGTTGCCTGCACTGCATGAAGGCCAGCCATGCGAACTGCACTATTGTTGAAAAAATCATACAGCTGACGTAGTACTGTGTAAAACTTTTTCACCACTGGCACTGCGGCTGCTGCTTGTGATGATGCCAACTGTAACCTATGGGCACAACAGTGGATGCCTATCGCCGTTGGTGCAAGTTCTTGAAGCCGTTTGACGACTCCGTTGTTCTTTCCGGTCATTACCGCTGCCCCATCAGTTCCTATCCCAACAAGTACGTCAAGGTCTACTTGTTTTTCCCGGAAGAATGATGTCACGTGGGTGGTGAGTGTCTCTGCATTTAGTGAAATTGTTGGTGACTCGTCCAGGGTTTCATCATATTTCAAAGGTTCAATCAACTTCAGAAACTTGACACACAGCTGCCCATATTGATCAAGGAAACGACAGTTCAAAGTCAATTGTTCGTTGACGCTTACATCAGATGTCTCATCGAGCATGATCGCAAAACACTCAGATTGTTTCAGCTGTTGGATGGTTTCATCTTCTAGTAAGGCTGACAGGATACTCAACATCTCTTGAATGGATTTGTCACTGCAGTATGTTACACTTTTTGAAATATTGAGGTCATCTTTGACAGACAAGCCGAGTTCGGTTAATAAATCAAGTAACGGTTCAAAGTTTGTTGTATGAGGTATGCGACGTTTTGCTAGATGGTACAGGCATTTGAAAGCAGAGACTATGGCGTCCTGTTTCACCTCAGGTTGAATGGTTTCGCCGATATCTTGTGTTGTGGCGCTCAACAGTTCTAGTTTGACGGCATCACGGTGGGCGGCGGTTTGCTCGTGCTCTTTGATGCTGACTAAACGAAGACGTCTGCATGCCGTCTTGTTCCACACATCTCTGTCATAGGGACGCTTATCGTACTTCTGACATAGTCTGCAATACATGCCCTCATTAGAAATGAAGTACAACCATGTCTTGCGACCATTCGCCCATTCTTCTTTGTAGGTAGTTGCTTGTCTCTTCCTCTTTGTGGCTGGAGAATCAGCATCGGTGTGTCTTGACTTCTTCGAAATGTTGGCGGGATTTTCGTTTTCGTCACCAGGCACCTTGCGTTTCGTTGTAGAAAAATAACGGTCTAACGACATGACTGAACTTGATACTTTGAATGCTACTTGAAAATATATTACTGGAGGAAGCTATGGGAACGTGTGTCACTTGTGTTGTCGATCACAAAATGGATACAAACAGTCGAATTTTGGTCGCTTTTAAACCTTTTTCGTGCATATGATTAATTTTGCTTTTAGGAAAAGAAAGAAATCGGTAACGTATGATCATTCATTAGAAACAATCGATCATTCTTCATTAGAAACAATACTCATATGTAACATTTTACGTTTGTCGGTACTACTGGGGGTACTCCTGGTTTTGATTTTTACCGTCCCATTGAAGATCTCCATACGGACGTTTAACACCTCCGAGCGTGTAATTTACACGTGGTGTCGGCATCATGTCAAGTTAACTCTGTGTTTTGTTTACGTATCTGAAAGCACGTTGACACCTCGTTGTATTAGTATTTACTGTCCCTTGTTTCCCTATTGTGTATGGTCTAAAAACATACCACCTACACTAGTTTTCAATAAAGATTTTAATTCCTTATCATTTTAAACAATTGTTTGTGTGTATGTTATAACAATTGACTTTGAAAGCAGGCGGCCCATGCCACCTTTGTGACAGTGGGAGTCGTGGTCGGCAACCTTTGAGTTGTGGTCGCTAAATCTGAGTGCCGGACGCTTGCGACCGGTGGCGACCACCGTCGGCAGAACCCTGCAATACCTTTACAGTGTTACAAATCTAAGCATGGCAATACCTTTACAGTATAACACATCTAAGCATGGCAATACCTTTACAGTATAACACATCTAAGCATGGCAATACCTTTACAGTGTTACACATCTAAGCATGGCAATACCTTTACAGTATAACACATCTAAGCATGGCAATACCTTTACAGTATAACACATCTAAGCATGGCAATACCTTTACAGTGTTACACATCTAAGCATGGCAATACCTTTACAGTATAACACATCTAAGCATGGCAATACCTTTACAGTATAACACATCTAAGCATGGCAATACCTTTACAGTATTACACATCTAAGCATGGCAATACCTTTATAGTATAACACATCTAAGCATGGCAATACCTTTACAGTGTTACACATCTAAGCATGGCAATACATTTACAGTGTTACACATCTAAGCATGGCAATACCTTTACAGTGTTACACATCTAAGCATGGCAATACCTTTACAGTATAACACATCTAAGCATGGCAATACCTTTACAGTGTTACACATCTAAGCATGGCAATACCTTTACAGTATAACACATCTAAGCATGGCAATACCTTTACAGTGTTACACATCTAAGCATGGCAATACCTTTATAGTATTACACATCTAAGCATGGCAATACCTTTACAGTATAACACATCTAAACATGGCAATACCTTTATGAAATTATAGTATTACACATCTAAGCATGGCAATACCTTTACAGTATAACACATCTAAACATGGCAATACCTTTACAGTGTTACACATCTAAGCATGGCAATACCTTTATAGTATTACACATCTAAGCATGGCAATACCTTTACAGTGTTACACATCTAAGCATGGCAATACCTTTACTGTATTACACATCTAAGCATGGCAATACCTTTACTGTATTACACATCTAAGCATGGCAATACCTTTACTGTATTACACATCTAAGCATGGCAATACCTTTATAGTATTACACATCTAAGCATGACAATACCTTTACAGTGTTACACATCTAAGCATGGCAATACCTTTACAGTGTTACACATCTAAGCATGGCAATACCTTTACAGTATAACACATCTAAGCATGGCAATACCTTTACAGTGTTACACATCTAAGCATGGCAATACCTTTACAGTGTTACACATCTAAGCATGGCAATACCTTTACAGTATAACACATCTAAGCATGGCAATACCTTTACAGTATAACACATCTAAGCATGGCAATACCTTTATAGTATTACACATTTACTGTAATCCTGCTACAAGAATAAAAATATTATCAGTTATGAGATGCAAATGTCAGGACATTAAGATTTAGAGAAAATAATACTGTGAGAAAGGCCACTCACTGACTACTAGTACAATTTAAAGGCCTGGTATTAAATCCCAGATTGTCACATTAGTGCATTACCAATAAATACCATGTCGGTGGAGCCATACTGCATACATGGATCATGTATTATGCTTTTGTTCTTGGCCAAATTCTTCTGACAGACAGCTATTTTCATACCAATGTTTTTAATCATTTCCATTTTGTGTTATTTCCCATAACCACAACGCAGTCCGGCCATGTGCATAATCAAAATACCATTAAATCATGCTAGATCAATGATAACCAAGCAGTGCCTTCCGGTCACCAACACCAATCTCACCTGATCTGACTGTCAGTGTCACCTTTAAGAGACCCGGCCGACTGACAAAGGGTAAAGAAAGCCTCACGGAAAAACATGGTAGAATAAAATGGCTACTTAAACTATGTGAGAATATGTATGTCTCCAGTGCACCTGAGGTATGATGTATCTTACGCTAGGCGAGTGTCAATGTGTGTATGCGCCTATCATATTTCACTGGTATGGGTTGCAAGCGGGAAAGCCACTTTACTCGCTTGACACAGATATAGATCTCCAATGTAAAAGAAAGATATGTTTCAGACAGATTACAACGCAAAAGCCATCAACTTCTCCGATCACTTTTCTTATTTTACTGCCGCCGGTTTCACAAATAGTTGATGTTGCATTGCGATGAATACAGTATTAAATAACAACACAGTTTGTACAGTAATATCCGATTTGAGGAGCAAATCGATAGTAGCCAGCTGGCTCGTGATACACAATGCAGACAGACATACGGACAATAAACACGACCAGATTTGTCTCGGTTTGATCGCGCACACTATCCTAAAAGGGAGGGAGAGTGGTTTGATAGATCACAGATAGTCAATTAGTATTACATACATTCGCTATAAAACGTGTATTCGCTTCTTGTTAATGTGGCCTCGCGTGTGTATATGAAAGGGAAATTATCAGCAAAAAGACATGTGAGTCGCAATACAAGGAAACCAAACAAACACACACCCAGATTTTACGCGGTATTTCTAAACAGGGACTCGATGGAGTAATCTATCGGAATATCGAACACTTTTGGCTGCGACGTAATCATATCAATATAACCCATATTTAGATAAAAATTGCACATGAATGTAATTAATTAGTTCCTTTACATTACATGGGTGTGAAAATTATCATTACTTACGAGCTTCAACTTCGGAGGCCTTTCTGAGCGACGTTGGTACGAGCTCATGTCGGCCATCATGGGAGAGAAGATTTTGTGGAGGAAATACTTGGGTGGTATATCGGCATCTCTGCTGAGATGAATAACGGCTGTACCGAAATCAACCTCATCACCCGCACGGTCAACTTCATGAATAATACCGTCACAGTCGTCTATGAGCAAAGACGCCATGATTTCGACGAAAACCAAGGAGAGAAATCCAACTGTCTTTTGTGTCGACGGTTCAGGCACAACCGCTGTGATGACGGAAAATAAAATGCAATCAAAGGAAATGTACACATGGGACGTACCACTGAACCATGGGGAGGTCAGCACTCCTGTTTTAATTTACATTTCATAGAACACGTGATGTTATGTGGTGTAGAGCATTCATCACTATACTTACTTAGCTGCGCCGCTACCGGTCTAGCAAGTCTTCGCAGAAGACACACTACCTAAATACGTTACTTCTAAGTTCTATGTGACTGAATGGAGACACGATTTAAAAGATCTAGAAATTAGTGGCAACAAATACATGCCATTCAGTAAAAATTACATGGCCACCAACAAAATGCTTGCGAATAGTTTTTTCTTCATATTACTTATAAACATGATTTAAAAGAAATTAGCAATGTGTTTATGACAGGCAGGAATTGGCTTGATTTTGATAAATTGACCTTGAAGGGCAAGGCCAAGTTCAAAGTCTCCAAATGCATCTGACAATAAGGGGGTAGACACTCAAATGAACTCTCTATGTATTACAGTTATGTAGTAAATAATGATTATTAACTGCGAAATCGGCTCTTGAACGCCACATTTTAGAAAATATGATTGGGGAGGGTCACATTTTATTTCGACTCATTGAATTGCCTATTACATTGTTATTTTAGGATTTTTGTCATCCCATTGCTGCCCCCATCCCAGTTCCAAATCCTGTTGCTGCCGATGATTCAGGTTAGGGTTGAAGGATTAGGTTAGGGTTAGGTTTCAATTCATATCAACCTATATCAAAATGCTGCTGACAACCATGTAATGAATTAATAGCCAGTCGTGGTGTGATGAGAGGAGTGAGTTTCACGTGTAAAACGGGAATAGTTGGGTAAGCTTAAAGATACTAGGGATAATAATATTGTGGAGCCTGTTGACCTTGCTCCCGAAGATGTCAGGAGTGTGCCAATTATCATTGGGGGTTGAATTGTGTCCTTCAGCTCAGCCTATGAGATCCAAACACAGGTATTTATTAATGTAGTGCCCATCCACATAGTCTAGTTCTAAACTGGTACAGTGTATTACGTATTAACAACTTCATTACACTTTTTCAGTTTAGTCAATACCGTTATGAAAGGTGCTAATTATGGTGCTCCCCTGCTCATTAATATTCATTTGATACAGCTGTATCTGCTGTTTCTAGGACTGCACTGATATGCAAATGTCCAACCAGGACTCCAACTCCAGTCTGTTTCAACTAAAATCACATGGGGATGCAAAAACGTCATCATATTTATATGAACACGGTTGGGGGGGGGGAGCATAGATATATGTGTTCGAACAACAGTCTTGACTAGACTGGAGAAGTGTAATGAAGTTTTTGATATGTAATACACTGTACCAGTTTAGAACTAGGGGTGCGTTCAGTAGCCAAAACGTTTTGTCATTGTTTAGCCAGGGTGCTCAGGCCCTGTTTCGAACCGTATAATGCATGTTGCACATGAAAAACAAAAGATGGCTGCACATTCAAACAGAAGATTGTCGCATTTTGTGTACATTCAGCACTCATCATTGAAAAGATGATGCGCATAGTTAAATCACACCTTTGCAGTATTGTCAGGATGCTAGAATGCCTAAAAAAGGCCTGTTATGTATGCATACACTATTCTTACACTAACGAAGTGATCTTTGACCTTTGACCTGACCCCAAGTTTATCTTGCATCACTCGATGTACGTCAAATCGACCGTACCATTATGCCGCCGGTTATTCATATTTCTAAATACCATTGCCAATTGTAAATGACCAATTCCATGAACTTTTTTGTAGTGCTGAATCATAATATGCACTAAGTAATCCTACACAAAATCTCCAGTTCGCCGATGGTGAGAATTCGTGGCTGCCATCTTGGCTTTTGGCGAGTCACCTCACTTTTCCACCTTTCTTCATCCCAGGTCGCCCGCGAAAAACTATGACAATTAGTCGTTCGGGAACAAAACGTTTTGAAATGTCCACGGGCGTTTTGTTTACCGAACGCGCCCCTGTTGTGGGAATGTCTTTAAAACTTATTTTAGGGAGCATTCGTTTTTTACGGGGAGGGGGGGGGGTCGGTGGAATTTGAGGTATGAATTAAATGTAAAAAGCAACCCCCCCCCCTAAAAATTACTTTTCTAAAATTTGACTCCCCCTAAATCCATCAATTGTAAAATGTGACACCCCCCCTATAAAAATTTTTCACTTGATTTATAATAGATTTATGAAACACTTGACTTATATGAGTGTTTGTTCGACATATCACATAATGGACCATGAAACCTAGTCCATGTAGTTCCGTGACTTCCAAGTAGTACACTGTCTGCCTGATCTTGTTGTGTGAAAGAGTTCATTTTCAATGTCACTGCTATCACTTTCAGAGTCACTTTCCGAGTCACTTTCCTCTGATTCACCCAATTCATGTATCACTACATCATACATGTCCATCTTCTGATTCACTGTCTTCGTCCATCTCATCCTCTTCATCGCTCTCCTCCTCCTCTTTATCCCTCTCATGGTTCACTCTCAGACTTTCCAGTGTTGTTTGACACAGCTGCCTGCCAATGTGTGCTTCAACTATTTTCAGTTTGTCTTTTTTTAGCATCTTTCTCTCAGTTGTCAATTTATGTCTGTTCATGTACATGTCCAGGTCAGAAACTTTCATCTTACGTAATTCACTGTTTCTGTACAGTGCATTCCAGTCATGGCTGTCATACTGTCGTGGTTGATCCACAGCATTTATGGTGGAATTCACTCAGGTCAATTGTTTCTTTGATATGTTTGGTAAGTGGTCAAAAATTAATTTGAATGAGTTCTGTTGTTTTTAAAGAGTTTTTAAAGAGTTTTAAAAGTGAGGTATGTCATTATATTGCCACAGCCTGAAAGTTTTATTTTTGTGATTCTGTGTTTTCTTTTTTTTACTTGTTATCACCTGATCAGACAGAATAAAGACATGTTTGTATTCTGTTTTGTACATTTTTTTGTCAATTCTGTTGTTTTTTGCTATGATTCCATACAAATCTGTTGTAAAAATTGACCCCCCCCCCAAACCATTGGATATAAAATTTGACTCCCCCTAAAAACTGCTTTGTAAAAGTCAACCCCCCCCCCCCGAATTCCACCGACCCCCCCCCCCCTCCCCGTAAAAAACGAATGCTCCCTTATTTTTATTTATTTATACTGGATAGTTCTTTAAGCATTTAAACACTTGTCTCCCAAAAAGTCCACTGAGGGCCATCCCTCATGGGTTCAGTGTTAATGCAGGAGGAAACTGGAGTACCCGGGGAAAACCTGCGTTGTTCGGTAGAGTCAAACTGAACGACACTCTTCTTACTTACAGCGTGGTAAATTTAATCGGTTCGAACCCCGACCGCAGTGGTAACAGGCAAGTGGTTTAACCACTTGGCCACCGACAACCCATTGATGGCAGCGTAGGATGAAGTCCATACCATTGATTCTGGGACTCGTGTCCTTTAACATATCTGACAATATTTTAAATGCTGTCTCATGTTTTGAATAGCCTGGAGGGTCATGTTTTAGAGAAAGAAAGTTGAGGGAGGGCCACTATTTAGCACGATGGAGTTGGAGGAGGTCAGTGACACAACAGTCCAAGCCTAATTGCCCCCAGCCCTCCCCTTTTTGCAAACTGCTAAAGGTTTACCCTCTAAATTAGGGTGACAGATTTTGAGTCATGAAACAGAGTCACCTGCTAGATCATTATTTATCTTCGGAGATGACGCACTTGGCCTACTATCCCAAGACATTTTGTTCTTGACTGAGTAGTTGTCACTTCATTTAGCCAAGTCATTTGTGTACATTCTTGTCCTATACATATTGCAATGGTATATTTTAGTTGTGCAAATTGTCCTGTGTAAAAATAATTACTGAAACTGCAGGAAATGAGACTACTTTCTCATATGAGTGCCTGCAATCTTTTTGTTCTTCATGTGTAACGTACATTCTAAAAATGGTTGTAGTTGGCAAAATGTTTTTACTCTTGAATGCACCCAGTACGTACAAGAACGAGTATGAAATCTATGGAAAAAATGTAATGCACAGAACAGAAGACACTAATTGCAAGCCGCTTTTATTTTTGGCGACTATGAAAACAAAGATAACTGATGGCAAATTGCTGAGAAAGAATAACCTGACAACTAATCGAAAATTTACATTAAATATTATAATGGATTTACATCTTTGGATCTGAATGTGAATCAAAAAAAAATATTCAATTGATATCTGACTATAGTCTAGACTTTGGTTAATGTGTAGCGTATCTGCGCAATGCCATGTTTATCATGCATTCGCGTTGAAATCCTACATCGGTCTGAATATTCACAGAATTAGATGTGTGGTCAAAAAACATAACTCAAAAACTCCCATACAGATCGGTCTGAAATTTGGTGGGAACATTCTTAGGGGTGTTTAGATTACGAAATGTCCATGACATGATGATTCCATCAGTAATATGCAAATTGGGGGTAAAAATGTGTCTTTTTGGTCAAACATCTTTCATTCCAAAACCTCCTAGCAATTTGGGCTGAAATTTAATGGGGATGCATCTGTGGGTGTCTAGATGAAGAAATATTAACATATAATGAGCTCATCAGTGATATGCAAATTAAATGTAAAAATGTGAATTTTGGTCAAAAATTTGTATCTCAAATAGTAGTTGATCAATGAGACTGAAACTTGGTGAGATGTTTCTAGAAGTGTTATTCTGCACATTTTCTTCACAACATTTTGACACAATTGGCCCTAGCAACCATGACCACGCCTTTAGCAACAACCAAATGGCAGTCAATTTGGTCATATAGCAACATCATCTGGTAGGCAAGTGAGTAAACATTCAAAAAACGTATGCAAATACCACTAGCAACCATGACCACGCCCATAGCAACAGCCGAATGATCACATATATTGCAAAGATAACAACGGGGATTAATAGACATGTGAGTAAAATGCAAAGATAACAACAGGGTTGGATAGGCAACTGGATAGTCTTTCAGCAAATGAACAGCTATACCTAGCATGGATCAGCATGTGGGTAAACATTTTTAAAAACTGTACAGTTGTGCTACAATGTCATTGGCACTATTATTTATTTATTTATTTTTTTTAATAGATTTTTGAATTTTTAAATACAACATGATAAACATTTATGTATAAGGCTCTGTGAGTAGTGAAAATTCCTGTGAATTTTTCAAAAGAATTACAATATTGTTATCGATTGATCACAAAGTGCATCGTGACTTATCCAAGTGACATATTTTCGACAAAGAAATATACGTAAAATGAAATGTTCTTTGATGAAAAACATGTTTACACATAAACAATCAATGTGAAAATCAAATGGAATGAAATTTATATCTGGAAAATAAATGGGCCAATTTTGTTTCATTTTTAAAACGTCATGCAGAAGGTATAATCCCTAGCTGATCAACGATGACTCAAAGTGCATTATCGAAAATAAAAATTACCTTGAAATTTTGACTGTCATTTTACTTCAGTAGTAAAAATTAAAATTGTGGAAAAATTAGCAATCACTATTGATGATGTTGCAGTGCAGCTCAAACGCATGAAGGCAAGCAAAGCCCCCAGGTCTAGACGGTTTTACCAGCCGTCTTAGTAACTCCAGGCATGTGTGGATGATCTCAGCCCTGTAGTTCAGCAGTTCATTGACACAGGCATTATTCCCACCCTATGGAAAACAGTTGTGCCTATCCCTAAAATTTCATCCCTAATAGAGCTAAATCACTATAGACCGGTGACCCTCACCTCCCTTATTATGAAATGTTTTGAAAGAGTTATTTTGTCTAACCTTCTCCCTCACGTTCAGTCAAAACTCGACTCAAATCAGTTTGCTTATCAACACAGGAAAGGTACAGACGATGCGATTGCCTGTCTTCTTCAGAGAGCGCTAGAACACATAGATATAGCTGGAAATTATGCTAGGATTGTATTTATAGATTTTAGTTCTGTTTTTAATACCATATGTAGCATCATATTATGATACAGTATGCAAATGTCGACTGGCCGTGAGGGCAATAGCATACGTCTGTTCACCGCGAGGGCCTGTCGATCACCTCAACATCCAACATCTTCGCCCTCGGGAAATAGGTTGATGTTGAGGTGATCAACAGGCCCGAGGGGGGAACTGACGTATGCTATTGCCCGAACAAGAGGCCAGTCGACATTTGTTTTATACACATCTCATTCATACTATTATAATAAACCTGACACTACAGAATTATCGTTTGCCGCCATGGCCATTGACACGTCTGAATATTCAGTGATATTTGTCTTCTGCAAGGAAGACGCTCACGCATGCGCAATGGGCGATAGTCCACTCGACTTTTCATTCATGGAACTATTGCCCTATGGGGCAATAGATTGTCATTTCCTGGGCAACAGTATTCAAATTACGCATACCACGTGACAGGGCATTGACCAATCGCAACACGACTCACGCAGATAATGTGTTATAATAATTACTGAAGCTTGATATCCCCTCTGCGATCATCCTTACTGATAGACCTTAGTACGGTGTGTTAGGGTTGGTGAATCAAAATCTACAATGCTCATCACTGATACTGGCAAACCTAAAGGCTGCGTTCTAAGCCCCTTTTAAATTATTATGTACACAAATGATTGTCACTGAGAGCATCGATTCTAGTAGTTTGCTTTTAAACTTTTCTGATGTTGCTGCCATACTTGCTCTCTTGAATGATGCAAACTCTGTGAATGCGCATAGAAATTCAGTCACATATTTTTCCGAGTGTTGTACAACAAATTTCTTGGAGCTAAATGTGTCTAAAACTAAAGAGATGACCATTGACTTTCGTGTCTAGTGCCCCACTGTGATTAATGGGGAGCCTGTGAACCTTGAACAGGTGGTGTCTTACAAATATCTTGGTTTGAACCTTGATAACTCTCATTTACACATCATACTACAGCTGTCAAAAAGAAGTGCCAACAGCGTTTAAATCGTCGTAAACATCGTAAAGTGAATACCTCTCAAAAACTTTTGTTTTTCTAAAACGATGTTTTAAAGAAGACATGACTGTCTTATTAGTCGGGCGCCAAGGCTGAAATGTAAAAAAAAAAAGGAATTGCCCGGCTTGAAGTATAATTCTTGGCAGTATATTTGGTTATTAGAGTAACATCTGGGCCTTCAGATAACTGATATTGCCCCTCTGGATTCTCTTGTGCAAACTCACAGGAGACGGTTTCTATGGTAACATTGACATTATTTTGAAGGATGTCAAAATATTAAAACGCCATATCCCCTACCCCAGAAATGCTATAATCATAATTAAAGTATGTGTATATATATTTGAGGGGATAGGAAACTCAATGATCACATGACCTTTTCGATTCAAGTTCAGGGTCATAGTCAAAATTCAAGATTCAAATTCTTGAGCGATCGGCCACAATGGGTATTTCTAAATGAGGTCAAGTCAAATGAAATAGTACTGGGGCGCCACAAGGTTGTGTTCTCTCGCCTATTTTTTTCTCAATCTACACAAATGAAATCATATGCTCAAATGACATGCTAACTCTAGTGAAGTTTGCTGATGATATGACATTAGTAGCTCGTTTAAAATAGGAAGTCTCTCTGTTGCATTACCACCTTCAAAATTGAGCGAATGCTTATGGTTTAAGAATAGGCAACATATGTGTTTCGCCACCTTGGGGTTGTGTGAAATTGAGCTACTGGAGTGGCTGTCGCTTCAAACTCTCACGGAAACTCAAAACAATTCGGTAATCAATGTGCGCTATTCGTATGGTGTTGTCCATAGTAAAGATGGCTTTCGACTGATTCTACCCCCACAGTCGTCTTCAAATTTCTCGGTGCACATTGCGAGAGCAATCCCACAACCCCGTGCGGCGTTCAAGATGGCGAAACACATATGTTGCCTCGAGTGTGAAAACAAAAGAACTAGTAATCGATTGTCATAGAGGACCACATCAACATGATCCTGTCAAAATAAATAACGAAGAGGTGGAGGTCATCGTTCAAGTATATAGGTACCCATATGGACGAGAAACTGAATTTCAATGGAAACGTTGATTACATATTCAAGAAGGCACAGCAACGTCTATTCATGCTCAGGAAACTCTGAAGGTCGCATCGTTTGGTTTCGTTACTGTATGGGCGTGCTCTCTGTGATATAGACCAGTCTACTTTAAACGTTTTTTTATTTTTTTTCTCAGCTGCCAGATGTATTTCGAAAGTTCAGTGCTGTTTGCGTATTTTTCGTGTCTGAAGGTTAGGTTGTGGTTATTGTATCTTTGTTTGAAGGCATGTTCAGTCAGGCCGATGTACAGTTTGGGGGGTTGGTTGCATTCCTCTCTTTTTACTTCTGCATTGTAGATTATACTGGTGGTCAGGCAGCTTTCCTGTAGGGGGCATGTACTTTTATTTCGGCAGTTACAGGATTTCTCTTTGGTCGTTGTGTTGTTGTTCGCGATTTTGTTGTTATGTGTTTTGATGATATTGGCGACGTTTGGCATGCAGCTGAAAACTGAAAAACTCTGCATCCTCAACGCCGACAAACAAACACTTCTCAACAAAAAATCTGAACTCATCTCAAAGTGCCGACACGAAAACAAGTTCTACATAGCGAACTTCAAAAGTAACATCACCTGACAAATCTGAGGACCCCTTGTATGCATAGAAACAATACACAATTAACTGCCAATAAATTCTTTCACACCTTACACATATAAATACAGTAACACAACGAGTAGCTGACAGTTGTCTGATGAACGCATTGAGCGTGAAACTCGGAGTTACAACCAAGCACCTCAAGTTCCAACCAACCTACTTTGATTATATAATTCACTATATATATATATATAATTCACAAGGTATTTTTTGATCGTGACTCAGTGTGGACTGCTTGACTGTCTTGCATTTACTTTATAAGATCCCGGGTTAGCACTATCATAATTATAATTATTGACTACACGGGTTAAATATATTCCAAAAGGAGTTTCATAGCATCTTGACAGTGAAAGGTATGGGAAAGCTTGAGCAGGGAATATGTATATCTCTTATGGGGGTCCTAGGGGGTCTCCCCCTAGAAGTCCTGGAGGTTTTTTACTCTGAAAAGTCAATTTTGAGACTATTCAGGCCCTTTCAGACAATAATTTCCAAGCTTTACAAGAGAGCACCAACATGTAAAAAGAAAAAATATTTTTGAAATATTAAGTTTGATAGCATCTTGACAGTAAGGGGTAGGGGGAAGAGCTTGAGACTTGGATGTGTACACCTCATGTAGTGGGGGAGGGGGGCCTAGGGGGTCTCCCCCTAGAAGTCCTGGAGGATTTTTACTCTGAAAAGGCAATTTTGAGATTATTCAGACCCTAGCTTTCAGACAATAATTTCCAAGCTTTACAAGAGAGCACCAACATGTAAAAAGCAACTACATAGGGTTGAAATACTTTTGAAATATACTTGGATAGCATCTTGACAGTAAGAGGGGAAGAGCTTGAGACTGGGATATGTCCACCTCATGTGGGGGGGGGGGGGTCCTAGAAGCCCTGGAGATTTTTACTCTTAAAGCCAATATTTAGGCTATTCAGACCCTTTCAAGCAATAACTCAATCCATGCTTTACAAGACAGCACCATCAAGTATCAAAAACTATTCTTTATATTAAACTTACATAGGCTTGAAATATGTTCTTAATCATTATATACATGTAGTAAAGGTCAGCACATCTAATGGTAGTATCATTGATATGGAAGTTTAAGGCAATTTTAGACTACTATGGCAAACATTTCACATCTTTAAAAGACAATATCATCTCAAATTAGAATTGGGTGAAAATATTTAAGAAAAGTTTAATACCATTATGACAGTAAAAAGGTTGTTGGTGCATCTGACTGTTGGTTGAATGCATGAGTGACCTCTGGGGGTGAGGGAGTCTAAGGGGTTTCCCCCCCTGGCAGATCTGCAGTTTTTTGTTTCTATTTAGGCAATTTTTAGGTTATTCATAGCCTCTGAGGTAATATTGCCAAGCTTCGAAAAGCTAAAGTTAATGTTATAAAAGAGGGCCTGTAACATTGGTATAGGGGCATTGATATTGCATGTATAGTAAAGTCACTGGTATGTTAGAGCACTTTAGGGAGCGATCAGTTTTTACGGCCAGGGGTTCCTCCATTGACCTGAACATGTTGAATTGTGTACAAACATAACCAATTTAGGACTCTTTGAAATAATATGTGGCAAACCCTGAGACTGCAAGTGCCTGACCCAGCTTGTGTCTAGATATTGGATATTCAATGTCCATGTATATAGTTAGTCTAGTTCCTATACATTTTTGTACATATAATGTATGATATAAACTACGATCATCTCAATTAGAAGTTCCAAATTCATTTATGGTTGAGATCATTAGTTCAATGTAGGGTAAAAACTAAATTCTTTTAGTGAGGGGTGGGGTGAGAGGAGGAGGTCTTTTATAATGAAATCTCTTTTGTATCCCAATACAAACATTTCTAAAAATATAATATTGAAAAGTGGCAAAAAAATTTGTTATGCATGCATGGCCCTAAAATACATTATTGTGCCAATAAAAAGGCTATTTTTTCCTCACTACATACTGGCTTTGTATTCATAGCACTACATGATACTACATACTGATTTGAAATTGATTGTGCTGTCTGCAACAATTTTACCAATTTAGTTAGAAGGGGTGAGGAAGGGGTTCTGAGGCCTTACTAAAAGAATTAGCTTTTTTTACCTACCGATCTCACCCCTAATATGTTGATTTATCATACATGTACAATCTATTGAACTGTTACTTGGCATAGCTATAGTACATGTCTTATCAAAAATAACTTTTCTGTGTTTGTGTTTCACTTCTTCTCTGATACCTGTGACCACAACCAATTGCAAGTTTAATACATGTTACCAGACTACATGTGAAACCCCCTTTTGTCTTGCTATTGTTTTACACCATAAACTACCAAGAAAGAAATATATTCCAAGGATATATTCCAAGGTGAACACAATATTAATAAGATTCTCAGAGAATATATATTATGTGAATGACTGATAAACAAAGTTATAAACACAGACTTGTTTGATGATGATCTAGTAAAGGGCTATTTACTGTAGCCAGAACTTCTATAGTACTGACACGGTGCAAAGTTATGAGGAAAATTAGATTTTACATCTCCTCTGGAATATCTAGTATCCACATTGAGTGACTGTATACTTAGAGTAAAATTTTGTCAGCAGATCATAATGCTACATTTCTTTGATATTAGAGTGTATTTATTTTCAAGGCTATCATGTTGCCAGCAATATACTGGACAACATAGCCAGTAGTAAGTGAATTGAATTAGTCATCTAGTTTAGAAACTGCTATCTAAAGAGCTTTATACATGTGAAGCAATGGATTTGGGATAGCAATTTACCAGATACACTTAAAATTACTGAAAATGTAACATGTAAAATCAACTGTGCAGTGTGTGGTATTATGCTTTGAGAATAGAGTGTCTTTTGCAAGAACAAAAAGAGTGTTTCTTGTCAACAGATGGGGGGGGGGGGGTATTGTGTTTTTTTATTTGTCAGAGGGGGGGGGGGTTGGATTGTTTTGTGAATGAATTGCAGGGGGGTCACTATTTTTAAGTACAACATGAACAAAAAGTCACCGGCCCACCCCCAGCCGTAAAAACTGATCACTCCCTTAGGAGGTCATACCTAGTGTACAATAGAAACTTGAATTTGATTTGTAGTGTTGATACATGTTAGTGTCCGAAATAGGAAGTATATTCACCCCTTCTGACAAATTCATACTGAAGAGACTAGAACAATTTAGATTAAGTTATTTTATAAACCGTCCAATAGTATGAAGATTACCATTACAAAACCTTCAAGTTCACTTTTGCCCCAACGTGCAAGAAAAGTGAAGCACTGATTGAGAAACAGCCAAACATTTACATGGCATGTTCTGTAACTATTGTGGTAGCTTGGTAATCATCAATCTGATTAAAATCCGATGTAGATGTCGGCTAATCATCAATTGCTATCTTACCTTCGTTATTTGGCTTGAATTGACCTTCGAAGTACATGTTTACGTTTTTAGCCTGATCGCCTCCTCCTATCTGTAGAGGAGGCGATCAGTCTAAAAAATGTAAACATGTACAAAGAAGGTCAATTCAGGCAAAATAACGAAGGTAAAATAACAAAGAACGATTAGCCGACATCTACATCGGATTTTAATCAGATTGGGTAATAGTACTAATACATGAATATGTATAATTTTATGTATAGTTACATTTGAACCCGTACATGAAGTAATACTTTAAAAAAATTATGAAAGAAACAGAGACAAGAACAAATATATATATATATATGTACCACAGGCCAACTAAACTGACTGGTCCCTGACATGTTTGCAAATGTTTGTCATGATCTGACAAGTGTCCTGGTTGGAGAGGTACGAGCAGGTTGAACAGTATACTCGAACTTGTGCATCATTTCCCTGCCAAGACATTTTTTTTTTCAAGCAGCAGTGGGCTTTCTTTTTTTTTCTATCACCCACTCATATCCGGATTTTTTTTCAAGCAACTCTATTTGGCATCCTTTTTTACGGAAACTTCCAAGCCCCCCCCCCCCCCCGGATATCAAATGGCCCACCCCATATGATGGTGGCTTCACACTCGTAAGTAGTGTACAGTCTGGACATTCGTCTGTGCAGCCTGTCTGTGCATATTTATCGTGCACTCACGTTGAAATCCTCCTTCGGTCTAGATATTCATAGAATGTGATGCTTTTTTAAAGTTTGAATCTTGAAATACAACATAACAAAACAATATTATGATTAAGGCTTTCTGAGAAGTGGAAATTTCAGCAAATGTTCCGAAAGAATTACAACATTTTTATCGATTGATCACAGAGTGCATCGTGACTTATCCAAGTGACATATTTTCGACACAAAAAAATATACGTAAAGTGAAATGTTCTTTGCATAAACAATCAATGTGAAAATCAAATAGGATGAAGATTATATCTGGAAAATACATGGACCAGTTTTGTTTTTATTTTTTTTAAATCGTGTAGAAATTACAATTCCTAGCTGATCAAATGATGACTAAAACTGAATTATCGAAAAGAAAAATTGCCTTGAAATTTTGACTGTCGTTTTACTTTATCCGTAAAAATTAAAACTGAGGTCAAATTTCGTGAATTTTCATAGTTATTTATTGTGCATTATTATATATTGAGTATGTTGCACTAAATTTCTAAAAACAAACAAGGTTACATGTTCAGAGATATAATTGAATATCATTGCATGGACAGATTTTACGTTGCAGGGCTTCATCTGTGTAGAATTTAATAACAAATCGAATGATGTATGTGAAATGCTTAGCCCGTGTGTCTTTCGCTTAGCCCAGGCCGTTTTACGACGGGTATGTTTTCTCGGAGTGTCTAATACCACTGTGGTGGCACTAGCCGATCCTCACTGGAACGGCTAGTGCCACCAACCGCGATATTTCTTGTTGCTGAACATTTCCCAACAAAAAAATCACACAGAACTCCTTGAATGCTTCCATTCTACCTTATAATACCAAATGCAAACTAATTATTTAATTTCTCGTGCAGCGCACAACCACTCAATAGCGGCAGCCATTCGGCCGGGCATGTGCCAATGTCATGCATACGCACAACAACACTAGCCCCATCTACACGGCACTAAAAATCCTACCTGAGGTAGGATTCGGGATAGTTTGAAGCCTGTGTAGACGCAATCGCGTCCTGAAATTGTCCTGACTTAGGGACCGGACAGAATTTACGGCAGGGGGGGGGGGTGAAAGAATGGGAGGCTTGAAGGGGGGGCATGACAATTCTCATGGTTTGAAAGGGGGGGGGGTCTACACTTTCATTTATGTATTAAAATGGAAGTGTGTACGTTTGTATGTACCTATTTAGTGAAGCATAAAAACACAACTCAAGATTAATTTGATACACCCTGAATTACTCTTATATACTCCAAGTTGTTCACATACACACACACACACACACACACACACACACTTACACACATATGTATACATACATACATACATACATACATACATACATACATACATACATACATACATACATACATACATACATACATACATACATACATACATTTTAGCACTGTGGAAACAGGTTCAGTGTGTAATTACCATCAAGCTAAGGATACATATGTATATATATATATATATATATATATATATATGTATGTATGTATGTATGTATGTATGTATGTATGTATGTATGTATGTATGTATGTATGTATGTATGTATGTATATATATATATATATATATATATATATATATATATATATATATATATATATAATTGACTGGATGTAGATAAAACCACATAAAAGTGCTCAATACGGGTAGTAGAGCGAATTATATACAGGTTTTGAAAATATGAACCAAATTATATGCTATAGACCCTACAGAACTGTTTCGTGAGGTGCGTAGTCCTCACTCATCAGGGGTAGAATGGAATATAGTATCTGCATTTCCTTACCGTTAAATTCTATTATTCTAATGTTCCTAACAGGGAATATCTACCTAGTAACATAGCGTATTAGCATAGTTCTGCAATAATGATTTATGTCTATGCCTACACGACGACACAAGTTCATTCCGTTTATTTAGAGTGCAACGATGAGGTTGACAAATTATAATATACTTTTCAGTTATGCAGAGATTACATCTCTGATTGGAGCTGTTGTACGGTCGCGCGCGTGCGATAATTTTCCATGTGATGTCACAATCAATTTTTTTATCCTTAAGAAACCATACATACTTACTTAGTTCTGTTGAGTTTCTTGACAAATTGTTGCGGAATGAAGCTGTGTGGTTCCTGTACCGTGTCTTGAACTCGTTTTCAGTAAGTCCGACATACGTTTCGCGGATATTGGTGTCTTTACGCTGAACTTAGTATTCTTAGAATACACTTAAAGTTATGTAACTGTCGCGTGAAGGACACATGTCCCCTGGACGGGAAATGTTTACAAAAGAGCGTGGTATACCAGGCAACAGTTCAGCGTAAAGACACCAATATCCGCGAAACGTATGTCGGACTTACTGAAAACGAGTTCAAGACACGGTACAGGAACCACGTGATAACTACTTATGTAGTTATGGTGTCTAGTTGGGAAATAAACAAGATTATACCACATGTGTATGATTACATGTATGGTCAAAATGTTTTATTTTGTTTTGTTTTCTAAAAAACTTCCTCTACAACTACTAAGTTGTTTGGGCTGAAATAGTAACATAATAGTAGTACCAAAAGAAATATTACAGTTGTGCTACAGTAACAATGTTAACTATCGCGGTGGCAGTCAGTAGTCTCTCTAGTCTATCTGCTAGACCCCTGATGTTCTTCCGATACAATATGACACACGACCGAACATCGCTATCGAGGATGGAACATCCAAGCAAGCCCTCACTGCGAACTTCGTTCGCTTATAGTATCGAAAGAAAGCCTGAAGTGAACGTCTAGCAGCAAGACCATGGACTATAGTCTCTCCAGTGAGGGCCGGGCTACTGACACCGGGTGGTACGAGACTCGGCGGGTCCTACTAATTTATGCCCGGGACTGCCCGGACACTGCCCGGGCCCAAAGTAGAAGTGTGCTTACCATTTTAATCACAGATATCCACAATACAGATATAATATAATTACTATCACGCAAAAATAGATTTGTAAATGCTTAAAACACCGTTTTATCACACAAACATCGCACCCCTGTTCCTGCGCTACTAACTCAGTAAACTGAACGCCATCTTGGACTCAACACGCGACTATTCTGTAGGAGGGGTTGCAGGATTTTTAGCATGGGCGGAAAAGTTTTTAGTACTGCATGCAACGCCCGATATAGAAACTTTCAACAGTCGTGGATGTTTGCCAAGAGACTTTCTGTGTAATTACAAAAGGATGGTGAAATATTTGTGTCACAAACATGCATGTGTTCTTACACACGTCAAAGTTAACTTTCCTGGCACCCCTATCGTAGAATGGTCGAGTCTGACTATCAAAATGCCGTCCTGAATTAACTTGGTCGTGGATTTTGTTTTGTGTAAAAACGGTGTTTTCAACTCTTCACACTCTGCTTTTTGCTGCGACAAAGATTTGTTTTGGTTTAAAAGCAGTAATCTGCACCAAGAACAGCAAGAAGATTCCTACATTTGGCCCGGGCAGCGTCCGGGCAGTCCCGGGCATAAATTAGTAGTACCGGTGCCGTGCCGATCTCATCCCTTGCCGATTTCGTCCCCGCACATGCGCAGACTATCCAACATGGTTTCTATTCATAAAACGGCCCACCGGACGTAGACTTCTCTAACCCCCGATTTCCAAGCCACTTTCTTCTATCATGCACCCCCCTAAATTCCTCCACCCCAGGCCATAAATAATGACGGCTCCCTTAGTTTAACTGATTAATCCACTTCTCCAAACGTATAATACAATTTATACTAATTTAGACACTTTACAGTGATCAACGGATAAAAAAGAGATTTTCGGCAAGGGATAAGATAGGCACGGCACCGGACTCGGCCATGTTTGCTTCACGGAAGTGAAACTGAGAAATCTGAAAACGAACATCGACCAAACAAAACCGTTAACGGTATTATGAAAAATCTCACATAAAACTATGTTTTTTGAAGGTACAAAACATGCGAGTAGGTAACTCGTAGTTTGTACTGTGAGTTTGGAACATTGTACATGTAGCCCATCTTGCATTCTAAAAATAACACTGCATTGTTTTATGTAGAGATAACATCTCGAAGGAACATGTGAAATAGTGCGCCATTTGACGTGATTCAACTCTGACCGTATGCAAATGAGATCGAATATCCAGCCTGTGTTCATTTCAGGCGCACGTCCAACTCGGCCCACTCCCCAAACATATTTTTAAATAAATTGTGTTGTCTTTGATTACCTGACGTACGTCGTCCACTTCAACATGACATGCAATCTAAAAACGTCTAGATCTTTTTTATCCATAATTGAGAAGGAAACTCCTGCAATGTATGACATCGATTGAAATCATACATAGACTTGATACACGTAAATTGCATTGTCTGAGGTATGTCGTAAGTAAAGTACGTACATGCATGTGTCAGCTGTCAGATTACAATACGCACATCATCACACAGTCGCTTGTAAACTGTTATTCCTTTCCTAAATGGTTTTATTCTTGTCTATGACGGTCCTAAGGGGTGGACCATTTGATATCCTGGGGGGGGGGGGCTTGGAAGATTTCGGGGAAAAAAAGATGCCAAGTGGATTTGCTTGAAAAAAAAAATCCGGATATGAGTGGCTGATGGAAAAAAAAAGATGGACCACTGCAGCTAGAAAAAAAAATATCTTGACAGGGAAATGATGCACAGGTTCGAGTATACTGTTCAACCTGCTCGTACCTCTCCAACCAGGACACTTGTCAAATCATGACAAACAGTTTCAAACACATGTCAGGGACCAGTCAGTTTCGTTAGCCTGTGGTACATGTATATATATTTGTTCTTGTCTCTGTTTCTTTCATAAATGGTTTAAATATTACTTCATGTAAGGGTTCAAACATAACTATACATAAAATTATATATATAAGGCCAAAAAAAAAATAAAAATCTGGTTCTGGTCAGGGTAAACTTTCTAAAGTGGTGCGACGACGCGCGTTTTTTTTTTTTCCTAATTTTTTTTTTCCTAATTTTTTTTTTTTTGGCAAATTAGTAAATACACATTTTTGACACTTTACATGCTCTCGGAAGATGTCATACAACTCTGGAAGTTGACACTGTTGTATGGCAAGTTTTATACGATGCGGATCAATCATCCATCAGGGCATCACTAGTCACATTTACAAATTTATCTTATCGCCCAGTGATTTGCAGTTATAATCCCGATTTGCAGTTATAATCCCATCCAAGATAATGAGTCTTGCCTTGCAACCACTGTATAATGTCATTGTGCAACTTGCAACGTTAAATAACGAGAAATAGGTCTGTCCAACGGACGTAGAGGAGGCAGTGTTTTCTTTCGAGCACCGTCCATCATCAGTCTGATACGCAGTCTGTATACGGTACGATGTTTGACACGTCTTTCCAACTCATCGCAGATGGAAAGACGTGTCGAACATCGTAGCGCATACATCCAGAGCTAACTGCTTACGCTACAGGAAAATCTTTGTATTCAGAAGGCAGAACGAAACGATCACCAGAACTAAGAACACCTCGAAAGTCAGCTGAATTGATATCAACATTTCGATTGCTCACGACGTACTCAAACTTCTGACATTTTCGAAACATGTGAGCGGTTTACCACCTAGCACAGTGAACACACTATTTCCCGTGATTCCCATCAACCACGCTCATCGTACATATTACGTACACATATCGTACGGGGGATTATGGGTATGCAACAGTACTAGAAGAAAAGGGTACCCGTTACCAAATAGAAGTGCGCCATCACACGAGTTAAATTTTTTCCGCTAGCCTTGCATACAGTGTTGATCGACGGGGAATTGTAAATAAGGAACGGGAAAGCAAAAATTATCGGAAAAAAAAGGATCGACGCGGGGGTATTCAGGGCACGCGCGCGCTGACCAGAACCAGACATATTTTTTTTTTTGGCCTAATACATGTATTACCTAGCTACCACACTAGTTACAGAACATGCCATGTAATTTTTTGGCTGTTTCACAATCAGTGCTTCACTTATCTTGCATTTTGGGGCAAAAGTGAACTTGACTGTTTTGTAATGGTAATCTTCATACTATTACTATTACTATTGGATAGTTTATAAAAGAACTTAATCTAAATTGTTCTAGTCTCTTCAGGATGAATTTGTCAGAAGGGATGATATACTTCTTATTTCAGACACTACATGTATCGACACCACAACTCAAATTCAAGTTTCTATTGAACACTAGGTATGACCTCCTAAAGTGCTCTAACACATCAGTAACTTTACTATACATGCAATATCAATGCCCCTATACCAATGTTACAGGCCCACTTTTATAACATGGAACCCCCCTCCCCCATAAGAGGTAGACATGTTCCAGTCTCAAATCAAAGTTCTTGCCTCCACCTCTTACTTAGTGTCAAGATGCTATGAAACTTTATTTCAAAAATGTTTCAACCTTATGTAGTTGCTTTTTACACGTTAGAGCTGTCTTGTAAAGTTTGTAAATTATTGTCTGAAAGTGTCTGTGAATGGCCTAAACATTGCCTTTAGAAGTAAAAATCCTCCAGGGCTTCAAGGGGGAGACCCCCTAGAACCCCCCCCCCCATTCACACACTCTCACACAAGAGGTAGACATATCCCAGTCGCAAAGCTTTTCCCTCTACAGCTTACTGTCAGATGCTATGAAACTTTATTCACGGGGTCAGTGACTTTTTGTTGGCCCAATGGAAAAACACACTGACACCCCCCATCCCCCCAAGCTGGAGTAACTGACCGGTCTATCTAAATGTCTGAGCTCACCAATCAAGTTTCCGATTTGTATTTTCAGTGTGTCATCATACCATGGCATAAAACTGTCAATGATGTTTATTTAATTGAAAATCAAACATGTATGAAACATGTAGTTTTCTAAATAAAATCTGTGTGTGATAGAACAGCATCTTTTTACTCTCTGTATTACCCTGTGTGAAAACCAAACAGAAAATTGTGGCAACAAATGTAGGTGTTCAACGTTGACGTAAAAAAAATATCCGGATATCTCAAAGAAGCAAAGAAAAAAAAAGTTGCCAGCATAGGCGAAGGAGAAAAAAAAATAATTCTCAGGCAAGCAGGTGGGAAAAAAAATAATGACTCGCCACCAATCTTCCAAGCCCCCCCCCCCAGGATATCGAATGGCCAATCAGGAATAAGGACTGCGAAGTTCGAAAATTTGATTTGCCATCGGAGGTACTGTGTACAGTATATCGTTTTTATCGGAACTATGTATTTTTCAAAGCACAATCAGAACATCAGTCCATAACAGTCAACTGTTGAAGCCATTGAGATGCAATGCGAACTTACACTGTATGATCTTGATAGAGTATTTTTCACACAAAGTTTGCACAGGTGTCATTGTCAAGTAATCGGGGTCTGCACCAGCTGATGATCTGGACTACTTCTCCGATCCGATCCACGGACCCCTAATACAGAACAATTACGTTATTATGACATCGCTACCGATTTTATAAGAATATCGCCAATCCCTATAATAACGTCATTGTTCTGTATTAGGACCGTCATAGACAAGAATAAAACCATTTAGGAAAGGAATAACAGTTTACAAGCGACTGTGCATCATCACCATTATGCTGGAACGACGTTGTTTTGGTCTGTTTGATGCACACATTTCAATAGTTGATGTGATTCGTCCCTGTGTACCTTAAAAAGTGCATGAATGCAGTAGGCCGAGGCTGGATGGACGTTGGCTTGTTTTCTGTATCCGCTTGTTCAGAATATCATTTCTATGATGACAAATTAATGTATGACACAGTGGGCCGAGTTGGTATCACTGAATAGGCCGAGTTAGTAATCACCTGGGCCGAGTTGGCAATGGGCCGAGTTGGACCTACCCCCAACCTTTGACATCGCAGACATGATACTCAGGTGACGATCACATGTTGTTTATAAGCCAATCAGGAATAAGGACTGCGAAGTTCGAAAATTTGATTTGCCATCGGAGGTACTGTGTACAGTATATCGTTTTTATCGGAACTATGTATTTTTCAAAGCACAATCAGAACATCAGTCCATAACAGTCAACTGTTGAAGCCATTGAGATGCAATGCGAACTTACACTGTATGATCTTGATAGAGTATTTTTCACACAAAGTTTGCACAGGTGTCATTGTCAAGTAATCGGGGTCTGCACCAGCTGATGATCTGGACTACTTCTCCGATCCACGGACCTTGCCCCAAAAAGAACATACTTTTTAAACGGTCATCAATTTTTCGACATGGCCACAAATAACTTAAAGCTATCGACACGCAAGCGATCACTACCCCAGATACCATTACCAACTGATGGCAAAGTAGACAATCAGCAACCAAGCTCACGGACCCCGACGCGTTGCGGTACAACTTCAACTACAATTAGTACAACACTGTTGAACCAAATACATGTAGTGTCCGGCGATTCAGATGTCAAGGCTGTTGTTTCTCCACAAGGGATAAAGCACAACCCTTCTACCCCGAAGGAAGGGTTTATAACTCCTTTAACTGGAAGGATAAAACACGGAGAATTGGGAACGCGAACTCCAGAGACAGTAAGTTTCAAGACACCAGAATGCTACAACCATGTGGTAATGGACACCCCGCAGAAAACACACATGAAGCATCGGAGCAGTCGTGGGCCAGGAGGAGTGAACATGTTTACAGATGAAGATAGCACTAGTGTTACGGTAGCTGTCAGAGTTAGGCCTTTCAATCAAAGGTAAATATCCATAAACTATTTTGACAAGAGAGAACGTTACCTACTACTCATTCTGTGTTAATTATTTTGGACAACTTGCCTAATGAAAACACCTGATACTCAGGAGATAAAGGAGTTATAAACACATTGGGTGTTTTGTTTATACGTCCATGATGAAAGTAGTCAGTAATCGACTCTCTGTGGTGGTGAACCACATGAAAGAAACACTCGGTTTTCAAGTAAGTTAGCCTTCTTCAGTAATTACCGGTACAAAGGTGGCGGTGCGGGTGGGGGTTGGGTTGTTGTTGTTTACACATCGGTTCTCGGTGAGGGACATGTTATTCACGATCATGATTTTATTCCTAATCATGAAATGATGATTTTATTCCTAATAGTATTTTTTACATTAATTCATGTCAATAGAATATATTATCACACTTCAAGTTCACTGATGCCACAGATGCTGTCATTGGCTACAACGGGAACATGTGATATTCTTTAAAAAAGTGATGTTGCCCAGTATAGTTTTATGTTGCCCTGTCACGCGCTGTGAGGTTACCTTATGACATTTATTTAATCGTGTCTATCAAGGGTATCTGCGACTTGGATGTGCGACTCGTACAAACTCAAAAATGATATCTGCGACACGGTCGTACGACCACTCATACTACCTGTCTGCGCTCGGTCGCAGAACGTCACTGCGACCTGTACTGTGACGTATTTGTAATTGCTCCTTACGGTATAAAAGCTGGGAATTTAGAGATAGCGACAGTTAATTCTACTAGCAACACTTCAGATGACGCAAGTAAAGCAATGGCCGCGACGTCAATATATAATAACAAGTGCAACCATTGAATTGAACGTTTGAAGACGACTATCAAATGTATCTCCGACAAAGAGTTTGACGTTTGCATGGTGTCAACGAAGTTTTGATTTTAGGATGAAGAAATATTTTATCAAACTATCAAAATCAAAGTGCGTCAGCAGAGACTTCATGGTAAACGCTGCAGTTCAAACCTGGCAGTAGATTACTACTTTGCTTACTAGGCATATTGCTAAACTACTTTCAACACTCTGTATAGCAGTTTATATTTAGAACACATGGCCCAGAAACAGCTTCCTGTGTTTACATTTACTGATGACAGTTAGATAAGTTGACAGGGCAATACACACACCATTTCTCGATGGGGTTCATTGGTGCTTTTTCATAATGTTACAACTTGACTAAGGTGGAAAAAAGAAACAGATAAAGGGTATGTTCAGGGATGTTCTACTCTATCTATCTCAAAATAATTGTAAGATCAAGGCTACATGGTAGAGCATGGATGATTTTGCGATACCAGTTTAACACGTACCACACACTCACAATGGAATAACCGATATCAAGAGGTGCGTTAGTATTAGCCCCATCTACACATAGGTCGTCCTACCTCAGGCAGTCCCAAGTCCTACCTGAGGTAGGATAGATTTCTGTCTACACGTAGGAATGTTACAGCGTAGATGTCGCGCCTTCTGTCCTGACAGTACATAGGACGAAGTCAGGACGGTTTCAGGAAACCTCTCAAAGGTGTCCTAAGTCAGGACGGTTTCAGGACGCATTTGCGTCTACACGGGCTTCAAACTATCCTGAATCCTACCTCAGGTAGGATTTTTAGTGCCGTGTAGATGGGGCTATTGACTCTGATTGGAAGTGTCTAGAACGGGCCCGGAGAACGGGACCTTCTCCGTATCACAGTGACAAGTTCATCGTAACTATAGATTGGGGCCTTTAAAAAATCACTACTAGTACACTATGCACATAATGTCCAGGACAAGGCCAAGTTTAAAAAAAAAAAATGTAGCTTTAATCACAAACAATCTAAATAAATATGCCGTTGTCAGAGACAGACCTCGGACGCGTATCGCTAATGGAAGTGATAATTACTAGTACATTATGACGTACCGGTAAATGAGGTTGGACATGAACGGGTACGCATGCCGACAAATCTTGAACCCCGTCATCGATCATCTCAAGAGCTCTTGAAACTTGTCATCATGTTTTCAGTTTGGCCTGATTGATTCTCAACTGCAATGAATACATTTTGGTTGTAAGATTTGCTTCTGGCATAGCTGTACATTATACACATATGACACACTACATGCATCCCCCCCCCCCCCCCCCCCCCCACAATGGCTGCCACTACGCGCTACGGTGAATTTTTTTATTGTTTGTGCACTGCACAAGAAACGAAATAATCGGTTTTCATTTGGTGTTTTAAGGTAGAATGGAAGCATTTAAGGAGTTCGGTGTGATTATTTGTTGAAAAATGTTCAGCCACGAGAAATATCTTGGGTGGTAGCACTAGCGTATACTACATACAGGAAGAACGACGGTCGCAGTGACGTTGTGCGACCAAGCGCAGACAGGTAGCACGACTGGTCGTACGACCATGTCGCAGATGTCATTTTTGAGTTTGTATGAGTCGAACATCCAAGTCGCAGATACCCATTTTAGGTACCATTAAATTCCTCCTTATGACGTCAAATCGAAGGTCTTTGTGTACACTCTATGCATAACAAGTGACCGTTCACTTCCACAAGTACAACCCCCATGTTAAGCTATGGCAAGTAATAGCATGCAGAATAATTGGCAGCTATGACAAACCATGGAAGTATAACGTGGGTTATACTTCCATGGACAAACGAACAGTAAAAAATGTATAAGGCTATTGCTTTAAGCTTATCAATGTTTCAAATCTTTTTCAACTGCTTGATTGCATCAACATTTCTGAAATGGTATTATTTTTTCAGTGGTAACACGGCTCATTTTGACAACCCAATTTTGACAGTTTATGTTTGCTATAATGAAATAAATAACACATGATTGGTACCTAGGCAATATCACAATTAATAGCCGACCCTTGGGCTAGTGGTCATGACTGTAAAATTATGATATTGATGAAGCTTTTAGCTTGGGCATCATAAATATTCCAGTCATGACTACCATCCCTCATGCGGGCAATAAATCATGATATTGCCCTTGCTATCATGTCACGATGTGTTATTACAACGGAAATCATAAACCCTGAAACAAAACGTCGTCTGGCTCAACAAAAATCTCATTAACAAAGCTACATTCTATCGACTAATCTTACCAACAGTGTTTCGTCAATTGTCTGGCGTGACAAACATCTTTACCGATATTTTTACACTTTCTATGTATAGATGAAGAAATATTATGCATATAATTATTTCATAAGTGATATGCAAATTAGGTGTAAAAATGTTCATTTTTGGTCAAAAACATATAAAAGTACTTGGTCAATGAGACTGAAACTTGGTGAGATGTTTCTAGAAGTGTTATTATGCAGATTTTCTTCAAAATATTTTAACACAATTGACCCTAGCAACTACCAAATGGCAGTATATTTTGGTCAAATAACATCTGGTAGGCAAGTGAGTAAACATTCAAAAATGTATGCAAATACCCTAGCAACCATGACCACACCCATAGCAACAACCAAACAGTGGTGTATTTCACAAAGATAACAACAGGGATTCTTTGACAAGTGAATAAACAGTCAAAAATGTATGTAAATGTGCCTAGCAACAAGACCACACCAATAGCAACAGCCAAATGATCACATATATTGCAAAGATATCAGCAGGGATTAATAAAAATAACATCAGGGATTCATAGACAAGTGAACAAACATTCAATAAATGTCTGCAAATATGTCTATTAACATGACCACGCACATAACAACAGTCAAATGATCGCACATTGTAAAGATAACAACAGGGTTGGATAGGCAACTGGATAATCATTCAGCAAATGAACACCTACATGTATACCTAGCATGGCTCAGCATATGGGTGAACATTTTAAAAAACTGTACAGTTGTGCTACATGCTCGACCACAATTTCTATCTGCCCAGTTTGTTTGTACTGTTTGGTATTATAGCACTGTGGCATGGCACAGTGGTTATTCACTTCATCAAGTTTGCCATTTAAAGTAAGTATGGTCCAACCTACCAAAACTATGATAACCAACTAGTGCAATCATGTTAAAAAATAGCGAGATATAGATCTGTTAATTGCATACATGTATGTATGCACATGTATTGCCTATGTACATGTATGCATATAAGCCACCCTGCAATTAAAACAATCTGGGGAGAACACTGAATTAGTTTGATAGTACTACTTTTTTAAGTATATGCAGTTGTATTATTATGTCTGTGAGAAGACTTGTTTTAAACTATCCTGTAACTTTGTTGAACTGACTCCATTACCCATTGTTGTACCTGTAGGGAGATTGATCGTGGTGATACTAAGTTAGCTGTATTAATGGATGAAAACAAAACAGTGGTCACATCAGAGACTGGTGCTAGCAATTCATTCTTTTATGATCATTGTTTCTGGTCTTTCAAGAAGAATGATATCCACTTTGCAGGACAGGAGATGGTGTATGAGAAACTTGCTAGACCATTGCTTTCCAGTGCTTTCCAGGGATATAACACATGTCTGTTTGCATATGGACAAACTGGGTCTGGCAAATCATACAGGTAGTTTATTTCATATACATCATGTGTTCTGTCTTGAAATAATCTGGCGATCTAATACTTGAATTTATTTGATGATCTAATACTTGAATTAATCTGGCGATCTAATACTTGAATTTATTTGATGATCTAATACTTGAATTAATCTGGCGATCTAATACTTGAATTTATTTGATGATCTAATACTTGAATTAATCTGGCGATGTAACACTTGAATTAAGCCGGCAATCTAATACTTGAATTAAGCTGGCGATCTAATACTTGAATTAAGCCGGTGATCTAATACTTGAATTAAGCCAGTGATCTAATACTTGAATTAAGCCGGCGATTTAATACTTGAATTAATCCAATGATCTAAGGCTGCTTTCACAAAAACTTGTTTGGGGGGGGGGGGGATTTTTTGTAAAACCCTAATTTTTTTTCAAGTACCCCCTGCCATATTCCAAAATTTTTCAAGTACCCCCCTGCCAAAGCCCCAAATATTTGAATTAACCCCCCCCCCCCCCCCCCCCAAATAAATTTTCAAGTACCCCCCACCCGAATAAATTTTTTTGGGAGTACTCTTCCTGTGCGTTAACATTCCATACCAAGTACAAAAGTGTACATAATACACTTAATACCAACTTTGTCCATTATATATATAATCAATTTGTACATTGTGTGTATATATATAAATACCAGTTAAAACAAAAGGTTATGTTAACCAGTGCATTGCCTTTCCAAAAAACAACATATAGTTGTAAATGAATTACACTTTGAAAAACTCTTGTAAAATGATCAGCAGACCAACCGAGTCTTTGTTTTCTGTTCAATATTGTATTAGTACATTATACTAGTAGTGTTACAGTTGAATGTCATTTTAGTTGTATTTGCAAATATTGTGATGCACATGTTATCTAAAGAGAGTTTTATACTGTATTGTTCCAGTTCAGTCTCCTAAATGTGTGCTAAAAGAAATCAAATTGGTCTAAATAACACTGAAAAAAAAAAGAAGACGACGATTTGGATGATGATGATTTATGACTGACAATGCCTAGTGCAATATTGACATGAAAAGATAATTTATTTGTTAATTTTTTAAATGAGTATGTTTGTGTATTATTATTATTATTATTATTATTATTATTATTATTATTATTATTATTATTATTATTATTATTATTGTTATTATGTGCTGCTTCAAATATTTATATATTCAGATATGTTTTACAGAGATATGTTTTAAGCATTCCAAAAAAATTCCACAGTTTGTGCAAACACTACTTTATGAAAATGTTTATTGAGACTATATTGGAGTATTTGCTCATATTGTTTCAGTTCACTACCTCATTCCTGCCATATATCTTTAGGGTAACTTTATATTGAGAGTTATGTCAAAGTTTATTTATTTATCTTTATATTTACAAGTAATAGTATATTCATGCAAAGTTGAAAAGTATGTGCAAAAAACTTATTTTACTTTTCTCTGTTAACTCAGCTTGTGAGATATTGTCTTCTGTTTCACATGTAGCAGATGTTGCCAATATGCTAATTTTAGGAAATATTTAGAATGTGTTATTAAAAGTTTATGTTGAAAATTATAGTCATATCTATAGGATGAAAAAATACCTTGCACAGAAGTTTTTGATACTTGTCAAGTATGTTTTAGTGCAGGTGCATCTTTTACATTTTGATGGCAGGCTGAGATGAACCTTTTCCAACTCTTTTTTTTTTTTTAACTTCCAAGAGCTGCAAATGTAAAATGTTGTCTGTCATATTTGTCTGTCATTTAATACTAGTAAGAATTTACATGAAAAAGTTACATATCATTGTGATAACCACAAACCAAAACACAGTCATGTCACAAAGAATATTTTCAGTACAGTGTAAAGGTAATTTCACACATTAAGGTGAACCAAATTTCAGTAGATAGTAGTGTATATGAAAGACACTGGTATTTTCAGACAAAAACAATCTGTACCACTCAATTCACCCATTTCAATTTATCATTACATTAACAGTTTATTAAAAGAAAATTAAACTTTGACTGTTTTTGTTTTTCATTTAACTAACTTGTGAGCAACTGTTGTTTGTAGCTGCTGTTGTTGTTGTTGTTGTTGTTGTTGGAAAAAGAATACCAACATTTTAAAAGCTTACTTTCCCATGTTTGGAAAGTCATGATGTCAATTTATTTTCAGGTACCCCCCTACAACCCATAACATTTTTTCAGGTACCCCCCCCCCCCCCCCACACACACACTATCCATATATTTTCAAATCCCCCCCCCCCCCCCCAACAAGTTTTTGTGAAAGCAGCCTAATACTTGAATTAAGCTGCTGATCTAATACTTGAATTAAGCCTGTGATCTAATACTTGAATTAATCCGATGATGTAATACTTTATACTGGATATGATATTTACTTACTATCGGATGATGTAATACTTTATACTTGATATGATATTTACTTACTATCGGATGATGTAATACTTTATACTTGATATGATATTTACTTACTATCGGATGATGTAATACTTTATACTTGATATGATATTTACTTACTATCGGATGATGTAATACTTTATACTTGATATGATATTTACTTACTATCGGATGATGTAATACTTTATACTTGATATGATATTTACTTACTATCGGATGATGTAATACTTTATACTTGATATGATATTTACTTACTATCGGATGATGTAATACTTTATACTTGATATGATATTTACTTACTATCGGATGATGTAATACTTTATACTTGATATGATATTTACTTACTATCGGATGATGTAATACTTTATACTTGATATGATATTTACTTACTATCGGATGATGTAATACTTTATACTTGATATGATATTTACTTACTATCGGATGATGTAATACTTTATACTGGATATGATATTTACTTACTATCGGATGATGTAATACTTTATACTTGATATGATATTTACTTACTATCGGATGATGTAATACTTTATACTTGATATGATATTTACTTACTATCGGATGATGTAATACTTTATACTTGATATGATATTTACTTACTATCGGATGATGTAATACTTTATACTTGATATGATATTTACTTACTATCGGATGATGTAATACTTTATACTTTATATGATATTTACTTACTATCGGATACTATGATACAAGTAGGATACTAGTATTTTAGGACAGGTCAAGTGTTTGCATAATATGAATGTCACTAATTTCATTCGTGTTATCAGAACACTTATTACTTAATGTTTTCTTATGCATAAATTATTAAATGTGGGGGAAAAAAATAATGATTACCCTGTCGACTACCAGTTTTAAAAAGTGGTAGTCAAAGTGACTACCAGCTAAAAAGGTTGCTTACATTGTATATTTCAGTATCATGGGTCAGAGCGATAACCCTGGTATTGTACCCAGATTCAGTGAAGAATTATTTTCAAAAATTGAAACTGCTGCTGAAGATGATGTAAGTATCACACTGGAAATTGAAAATTAAATGAAAGTAGTTTAAGTCACAATCACATGGTTGGTACATTACGGCAAAGTTCTTACATTTCTGATTTACAGATTATGATAAGGTCATAAGTGAGACATATTTTACTGGATTTTGTTCTGTAGTTTTAGACAATATGCATTTCACATTACAAAGTGTTATTAGATATTTGTTCATCTATACACCCCAGATGCATCATCATCAAATGTCAGGCCAATCTGCTCAGTGGTTTTGGAATTAAAGACTTTTAACAAGCTGTGGACAGTTTCTTTCATGAGTTTAAATGGGCATAATTAATGCTAATTTTGGCAGGAACCCATCTCAGGGGACGTATCATTAAAAAAGTGGCCGCGACCATTCAGTGAACTTTTGCAATAAGGTATATATAGCCAGGACTGTGCCGAATTCAATTGAACTTGCTAAAGATATTGATTACACAAAGGTACGGCAGTACAGAAAGACATTTCAAAGTCTTGTGTCAATTAATTGCTCAGTTGCATATTTAGCTAAGTTTTGTAATTAAAATGTAATGTAGAATGGCTGCACTTTATAATGAAAGGTGTGTGTGCATTGTAGTCTGTACTGGTGGGAGTGGCTTGCATAATTAGCCCCCAAAGTGCAAAGCCAAATGGTGGCTACTACGTTAGGCTCTGTTCATCTGTCCTTCACATCACTTGGTTTTACAACCCTCGCGACAACAGCGAAATGGTGGCCACATTTGTCGTAAATAATCACACTTTGCCCAATAACTCTTGAAGTTTAACAGATAGAGACCTCATTCAATGTTCTTCACTCATGTTATCAATCATGAGCTTTTTAATGGCACATTGACTTTTGACCGTGACCTACATCTTCAAGGTCAAATAGCCATATCATTGTCAAAGTGTGTATGTATATCTCTGATATGCATGGATTGATTTCAACCAAACCTTGTACAAATGTCAGATGCTATAGTCTGCATATACACATCACTTCGTTTCACAACCCCAACAATAACAGCAAAATGGTGGCCATATTTGTCATAAATATTCACATTTTGGCCGATAACTCTTGAAGTTTAACAGCTAGAGACATCATTAAAGTGTCTTCACCCATGTTACCAATCATGAGCTGTGTAATGGCACATTGATTTTTGACCTTGACCTCCATCTTCAAGGTCAAGGTCAAATAGCCATATTATTGTCAAAGTGTGCCTCGGACAAAATAATGGATGGGTGGGAGGGGTTGGCAAATGTTTGAGGGGGCCCCTTCATGGCGTACTTTACAGACTACATGTATGTATACATGACATGTACATAATACACATCTTTCTTTTATCATTCACAGGTAATTTTCAATACTGAGATTAGTTACTTTGAAATTTACAATGAAAAAATACATGATCTGTTGGCATCTTCAAAAGACAAAGGAAAGAAGAAAGCTACCGTAAGTAATTTTGTAATTTGAAAATAGTTGATTTTGAAATGTACATGTACATTGGTCTTGAAAATCATGATTTTTTTTTTTCAGCACAACTGAACTAATAAGGTTCAGTAGTGCATAGGCATGGTTTGGTGTCTGTCTGTCTGTCTGTCTGTCTGTATGTGTGTGGATGACAAACTCAAAAACTGCCAAACCGATTGCCTTGGTATTTGGTGGGGACATTACTTTTGGTGTCCAATTGGAAAATTGTTCAAAGCAAAATGGTCACATCACAGGTGTGTGATTTGGGTCAAAAAATTTCCTTTTTCGTCAAAAAACTTAAATTAAAAAACTACAGAGTAGATTGGTCTGAAATTTGGTAGAAATGTTTTTAGGGGTGCGGAGATCAAGAATTGTTCATGACATGATAATTCCAACAGTAATATGCAAATTAGGGCTAAACATGTGTCATTAGTCCCCGCGGACGAAGTCTGGAACGGGGACTTATGGATTGGGTTCCGTGCATCCGTGCGTCTGTCCGTCCGTCCGCAGCTGTTTCTTGGAGATGCCTGGACCGATTTTTTTCAAACTTGGTACAGGGGCAACATACTATGGCATACATATGCACATCAATTTGTTTTATGATACGATCCAATATGGCCGCCTAGCAACCATTTTGTTTGCGAATTTTCCCTGTCTAGAGCCATAACTCAGACATGCTTTAACAGATATCATTCAGAGTTGGTATTAGGACAGTGTTCTATGACATACATCTGCATATTCATTGTTGTCATGATACGATCCAATAAGGCCGCCTAGCAGCCATTTTGTTTGTGAATTTTCATGTCCAAAACCATAACTCAGACATGCTTGAACAGATCTCATTCAAAGTTGGTATTATTACAGTGTTCTATGACATACATGTGCATATCCATTTTCGTCGTGATACGATCCAATATGGCTGCCTGGCAGCCATTTTGTTTGTGAATTTTCCATGTCCAAAGCCATAACTCAGACTCCATTTTCATCGTGATATGATCCCCCATACCCAACCAATCCTTTATTGTTGGAGGCATATTCCATGTCCAACAAGCACACACAACATATCTAAGTCTGTTTGTTTTAGGTTCACAAATGTTGTTGCGTGATCAGAGTAGTGATATTTCCTTAAAACCCAATTATAGCGGAGACTATGTCATTCTCAATGACTTGTTTTGCTGAAAAATCTTTCAATCAAAACTACTGAGCAGATCAGGATGAAATTTGATGGGCATGCCTATTAATTATATGGAGAATGTGTATTTACAACATGATCACACCACCAACAATATGGAAATTAGGTATAAAAACTACATGATGAATTGGGCTGAAACTTGGGAATGTTTTTGGAGGTGTTATTCTGTATCTGAAGTTGTTGTTAAAAACATTTTTACAAAACTGGCTCTGGCAACAGCCAAATGATGGTGTGCATTTACATGGTAAAAGTAACAGATTAATAGACAAGCAAATACATGTAAACATTAAAAAAATGTATGCAAATATAACTGGAAACAAAACCATGCCCATTGCAACAGCCAAATGGTGGTGAATATTGCAAAGATAACAGGAATTGATAGAACATTCAAAATATATACATATATGCATACATTGTATATACCTAGCAACAAGACCACACCCATTGCAACAGCCATATGATGGCATATATGGTACAGGTGGATAGGCAAAATAAAGAAAAAAACTGTACAGTTGCGCCACTATGCAACTGGTGCTATTTTTTTCTTCACTGCTTATTCGGTCTTGCATTTTTTATCATATTTTGATAATAATTGTTGTCCTTGTTCTTGGAGTCATAAAGGTCAGTTCCTAAAATTCATTCCATTCAAAGTCATCAAAATCTATATTTCACCATCAAAATCCATGTCAACAAATGGGTTTGGTAACTTGATACAACTACGGTGCAAATGCACACTATTAGTACACACACAAAGAAGAACACATTTTGAGATGTCTGACAGACTGTAAACATCCGGTTTGGACGTATCTTGGGACCAAACAACGCGGTAGTTTACATGATTAAACGTAACATTGTGACTTTGCACATACAAATGTAAACAATGAACTCCTAATTAGGATTAAAGATTATTGTTAAAGTAAATAAGTGACACCATGACACCAAGGGAAAAGCCATGCTGCTTATCTGTTCTTTTAGTAATCTGAGACATCACCAAGGTAATAGCAGAGCTCATTAGGTGAATGGATAAACAACCAAAAGGTGAATGCAAAGATGCCTAGCAACAAGACTTTAACAACAGCCTCTAACAAACAGCCAAATGATTGCATGTGATAATGGTAAAGGTAACTGCAGAGCTGGATAGGCAACCAGATAAACACAAACAAAAAAACTGTACAGTTGTGCTACGATGCCATTGGCGCTATATTGATATTAATATATGTTAATTACTGGTTGTGGGCCTGTCAATTGCTGTCAATATTAATATATGTTAATTACTGGTTGTGGGCCTGTCAATTGCTGTCAATATTGATATATGTTAATTACTGGTTTTGGGCCTGTCAATTGCTGTCAATATTGATATATGTTAATTACTGGTTGTGGGCCTGTCAATTGCTGTCAATATTAATATATGTCAATTACTGGTTGTGCGCCTGTCAATTGCTGTCAATATTAATATATGTTAATTACTGGTTGTGGGCCTGTCAATTCCTGTCAATATTGATATATGTTAATTACTGGTTGTGGGCCTGTCAATTGCTGTCAATATTAATATATGTTAATTACTGGTTGTGGGCCTGTCAAATGCTGTCAATATTAATATATGTTAATTACTGGTTGTGGGCCTGTCAATTGCTGTCAATATTAATATATGTTAATTACTGGTTGTGGGCCTGTCAATTCCTGTGAATATTAATATATGTCAATTACTGGTTGTGGGCCTGTCAATTCCTGTCAATATTAATATATGTCAATTACTGTCAATATTAATATATGTTAATTACTGGTTGTGGGCCTGTCAATTGCTGTCAATATTAATATATGTTAATTACTGGTTGTGGGCCTGTCAATTCCTGTCAATATTAATATATGTCAATTACTGGTTGTGGGCCTGTCAATTCCTGTCAATATTAATATATGTCAATTACTGGTTGTGGGCCTGTCAATTCCTGTCAATATTAATATATGTTAATTACTGGTTGTGGGCCTGTCAATTCCTGTCAATATCAATATACTAGTATGTTAATATGGAAGAAGAGAAGGAACTAGTTATCAAAATTGCAAGTCTAAGAAGTGTCGATTAATTACTTTTAACATTATGAGAATGAGACGAAAATGAGACATTGTTTCTCCTTGTTGTCTTGTTCTGTAAGAAGTGCTTAATCTCACTATTTTGAAAATTGTTTGAAAACTTTATACAAAGAACATAATTTGGAAAAACTAGCTTAGCAATGTATTGTACTTCCATTGCAGCTTAGAGTACGTGAACATCCTATTTTGGGTCCGTATGTAGAAGGCTTGTCAACGTAAGTATTTAAAATACTACATGTATATCTGTATGTAGAAGACTTGCCAACATAAGTATTTAAAATGCTATGGGTCTGTATGTAGAAGGCTTGTCAATGTATGTATTTAAAATGCTATTAAGAACCAAAATTAATTTGGCTGGCATTGTTACCATTTATAATTTGACCTTGGAGGTAACAATCATTCCTGTCTACCTTCTATTTCTTTTCATCATCATAATTGATTCTTACATTTATTCTTTTGAACTGTTGCAAGCTAATGGTCCTGAAATGATAAAATCGTCAGTTAACTTTAGTTTCTGATGGGAGGAATCGTATATTAGGCTTTTATCTGTCTATCTATGTGTCTTTACATCTATCTCTGACATGTACAATGTAATATCCACTTTCAATCAAACCTGGCACAAAGGTGACACCATATGGTCATATGCACATCAATTTGTTTGTGGCGTATGCAGTTGACTGGATGACAGCCATATTTGTAGTTACGTGCAGTGTAAAACTCAATATTTAGTGCATCAATCAAAAAGTGTTATGCATGTACATTTAGAGACTCAGTTTAAAGGTGATTCAAAATGCTCCATACCACAACCTTGAAAAACGTTCTTTATACAAAATGTCTCTTAAGGTGGCGGTAAAGGCTAGGGCGTCAGTTGAATATGTATATAAAAACTTCATAAAAACCTCAAAGCAGTCACTAGAAACAATTTTTCACACGCAAAAATAAGTCCATTCATAATTACAGGCACTACACACGGATAAAATATTCCAACATTGGAGAGTTTTCTGTGTAGCTATGGGCTTTGATACGCCATCTACGAGGGAAATGAGAATTCATCCATGCCTAATTCTATATGTAAAGTCCTTCGAAACTTCAAATACTAATAATAATTTGATGGCATTTCAAAACACCACTTTAAAACAATTTGCAAATGAAACTGTCATTGGATATGAAAACAACGAATATACTACCGTGTTATCATCTTTTAGTACAAAATGTCACGTTGCACAATTAGTAGCCCAAAGGTTACACGTTTACACATTAAATGATTCATATTTAGGTTGATCGTAACACAAATTTGAAAACGCAAACATTATTTGATGGATGGCAAAATATTTCATCATGTGGGACACATTACTCAGTTTTTTGACAGTATTAGGTAAATTGACTGCAAACTAACTTCATAATTGCGAGTCAAAAGTGCGAGAGTCAGTCTAAGTACGGTACTTCTGGTGACCTCACTGTACTTACATGTACAAGTATGGGATTTCATGTGTTCCAGATTTTTCAATGATTTTTATCCACACCCCTTGAAAGTATGAATGGCGTAAAGCTTTTTGATGATGAATTTAAACTTGTCCTACTTACAAAATCCATCTGTATTTACCAAAAACAATCACAAACAGTCACATGACATGTGCTTCCACATGTACCCCTCCCCCGATCGGGCCGGCCTTCGGGTACAGCGAGTTGCTCTGAAGTTGTGCGTACTACTACGTGGTAGCAATATACCAATCGAGTCAAGTTTTTGTCTAGTGGTAAATTTGTTTGTCAATGACGTCTGTCGATATCAATATTATTTAAACTATTGTCTGATAGCAATAGCAAACATTGAATAACATTCGTGAAAAATTAAAGACATATTTATCATGTTATTCTAAGTGAAATGAATGCCAACAACAGCAATTTACAGATATGTGTATGTGGACAGGGGCACGTACATGTACGTCATGTCAGCAAAGACACGACTACCAAAAACTAACTAATTTGATAGAAGACATGTTTATTTGTACAAAACTATTGAATGAAAATCATGATTTTACTATGTGTATATGAGTTTGATGTAACACTTACTGGGTGTTAGAGTTTCTCTTTCACTTCAAGTTCTAGAGCTTGTTGGTGTTGTATGTTCTTGTAGCATGTTTCTCTCTGATGAAGGTATCAGAGTCCTCGATGACTTTTCCTTACTTTTCTTAGATGCTAGCTCAGACAGAGCCTTCATGCTTGCTCTTACCTTCTTTATCTTACCTACTGAACAAAACATTTTGATATAGAGCGGTAAATCTTGGTAAAATAATGATTTCTTTGAGCATTTAGCTTAAGCATAGCATGTGGTATACGTCACTAAAGAACACGATAGTGAAAGGACAATGCGCAGTGTAGTGTCTATTGTTTACGACCCCTTAACCTAGCTACATAGTATCACATTCTGGTAGAGGTTTGACACGTGTCATACTTAAATGGTTTTCTACACCATACAATCAAGGACGTGCCATATTGATAATCTAAACATTTACTAGAGGGCCTTACAAGAATGACAGAATGACAAATATGCCAGCCGATCCAGGCAAAAGAGGTGCTGTAAAAATGCTAAAAATACACAAAAAATGCCATTTTTCACCCTTTGTATCCCTTTTTACCTTCTATTAAAATTGGGATGTCTGTCTGTCTGTCATATGTCCGCCTCTGTGTGTCTGTCTGACTGTCTGTCTGTCTGTCTGTGTCATCATTTTCTTAAAGACTGGCTCAATTATGCTGAAATTTGGTACACACAATGTTTGGGGTAATGGCTAGACCTGAATAGTTTTTGAGCGAGATCTGTTCATGTTAATTAGAGAAATTTGCATATCAATGAAATCAACTAAAGCAATATCTTAAGACTGTATACTTCAATTTCAATATAATTTAGTATATTCATTAAACATAACAAAGTCCATTTGTCCTATACAATTTGTTGATGTACCTTACAGTGTGAAGGAATAATTTGCATAATTAATTATTTTTGGTAATTAGGCTATATCTTAAGAAACCATACTTCAATTTCAATATAATTCAGTACATACGTTAACTATAACAAATTGCATATGTTCTATAAAGTTAGTTAATGTACCTTACAGTGTTAATGAATAATTTGCATAATTAATGATTTTCGGTAATTAGGCTCTGCATACTTCAATTTCAATACAATTCCATCCATACGTTGACCATATCATAATATAATTAGTGCCCGCCGGACGAAGTCCGGGACGGGGACTTATGGATTGGGTTCCGTCTGTCCGTGCGTGCGTGCGTGCGTCCGTCCGTCTGTCCGTCAGCAGCCATATCTTGGAGATGTCTGGCCTGTTTTTTTTCAAGCTTGGTACAGGGGCAACAGACAATGGCATACATATGCACGTCAATTTGTTTCTTGATACGATCCAATATGGCCGCCTAGCAGCCATTTTGTTTGCAAATTTTCCCTGTCTAAAGCCATAACTCAGACATGCTTGAACAGATCTCTTTCAAAGTTGGTATTAGGACAGTGTTCTATGACATACATGTGCATATCCATTTTCATCGTGATACAATCCAATATGGCCGCCTAGCAGCCATTTTGTTTGCAAATTTTCCCTGTCTAAAGCCATAACTCAGACATGCTTGAACAGATCTCATTCAAAGTTGGTATTAGGACAGTGTTCTATGACATACATGTGCATATCCATTTGTTGTCATGATACAATCCAATATGACCGCCTAGCAGCCATTTTGTTTGTGAATTTTCCATGTGCAAAGCCATAACTCAGACATGCTTGAACAGATCTTATTCAAAGTTAGTATTGGGACAGTGTTCTATGACATACATGTGCATATCCATTTTCGTCGTGATACGATCCCCCATACCCGACCCATCCTTTATTTTTGTAGGCATGTTCCATTTCCAACAAGCAGACACAACATATCTAAGTCTGTTTGATTTAAGTTCACAAGTGTTGTTGCGTGATCAGAGTAGTGATAATTCCTTAAAACCCAATCATAGCGGGGACTATGTCATTCTCAATGACTTGTTTACTACATATATTAAACATAACAAAGTCCATACTGTATACCGTAAATACCGTAAAGTTTGTTGATATACCTTATAGTGTTGAAGTTGTCACTAGTTTCAAATACCTTGGGTCAATTCTCGATGGCAAGCTCTCCTTTGCCGAAAACACAGACTATATTGCGAAAAAAGCTCAACAGAGACTATATCTCCTTAGGAAATTAAAGTCATTCGATGTCAGTCAGAACGTGCTGCAATTAGTATATAGGTCTATTATTGAAAGTGTTTTGACTTTCAATATAATCCTCTGGTATGGTAATCTCACGGTTAAAAACAAGAGTAAACTTTGTCGTATTGTAAACACAGCAGAGAAGATCATTGGCTGTCGTCAAACAACACTGGCATGTCATTATCATACGGCAGTTAATAGGAAAGCCCAGAAAATAGTCAATGATTATATGCATCCCTTACATAATTCTTTCACTAAGCTCCCATCTGGTCGCCGTTACAGAATGCCTCTTGTAAGGAAAAACCTTTTTAAAAAATCGTTCGTTCCAACAGCTGTGTCTATTTTAAACTCACTGTAAAGTCATTTTAAACTCACTGTATGTATATGTATATGTATATATTGTACTTGTGTAAATTGTTTGTAAATTGTGTTTTGAGCCGAAAGACAAATTTCCGCATTCATATACGGATAATAAAGTTATTGAATTGAATTGAATTGAATTGAATTAACAACTATTTTTAGTAATTAGGATGTATCTTAAGAATGCATACTTGAATTTCAACATCATTTAGTACATAATGTTAACCATAACAAAGCAGGTACGTCCTATAAAATTTGTTGATATAGCTTACAGTTTAAGAGCAAAATTTGCATCATTAACGATTTTAGGTAACTAGGCTGTATCTTAAAAATTCAAGCTTCAAATTTCATATATCAACCATAATAATACGCACCTGTCCTATGAACTTTGTTGATACAACTTTTACCTTTAATGAGTAATTTGCATAATTAGTGATTCCCTTACGGGAGGCGTTCAGTTTAAATCTGGTTACTGATACATTCAAGGTGGGATAGGGAGCCCATATGGACCACGACTGGACTTCAGGTACTTGGGATCAATCAACCAGCCTCCATCACATCAACTGGTTAGAATTTCAAGAAGCTGTTCTAGCTCTTCACCGGTTCGAATACCTGGTGTCACACTACAATGTACTAGTCAATACCGTCAACACAACAGTGGTGGCTTACATCAACAAAATGTGTGAAACTAATACTACAGTTATAAATGTAACTAGATCTCTGAATGTATGAAACTAATACTACGGTTATAAATGTAACTAGATCTGTGAATGTGTGAAATTAATACTACAGTTATAAATGTAACTAGATCTCTGAATGTATGAAACTAATACTACAGTTATAAATGTAACTAGATCTCTGAATGTGTAAAACTAATACTACAGTTATAAATGTAACTAGATCTCTGAATATATGAAACTAATACTACAGTTATAAATGTAACTAGATCTGTGAATGTGTGAAACTAATACTACAGTTATAAATGTAACTAGATCTCTGAATGTATGAAACTAATACTACAGTTATAAATGTAACTAGATCTCTAAATGTATGAAACTAATACTACAGTTATAAATGTAACTAGATCTCTGAATGTATGAAACTAATACTACAGTTATAAATGTAACTAGATATCTGAATGTGTGAAACTAATACTACAGTTATAAATGTAACTAGATCTGTGAATGTGTGAAACTAATGCTACAGTTATAAATGTAACTAGATCTGTGAATGTGTGAAACTAATACTACAGTTATAAATGTAACTAGATCTCTGAATGTGTGAAACTAATACTACAGTTATAAATGTAACTAGATCTCTGAATGTGTGAAAGTAATACTACAGTTATAAATGTAACTAGATCTCTGAATATATGAAACTAATACTACAGTTATAAATGTAACTAGCTCTGTGAATGTGTGAAACTAATACTACAGTTATAAATGTAACGAGATCTCTGAATGTGTGAAACTAATACTACAGTTATAAATGTAACTAGCTCTGTGAATGTGTGAAACTAATACTACAGTTATAAATGTAACTAGATATCTGAATGTGTGAAACTAATACTACAGTTATAAATGTAACTAGATCTCTGAATATATGAAACTAATACTACAGTTATAAATGTAACTAGATCTGTGAATGTGTGAAACTAATACTACAGTTATAAATGTAACTAGATCTCTGAATGTGTGAAACTAATACTACAGTTATAAATGTAACTAGATCTGTGAATGTGTGAAAGTAATACTACAGTTATAAATGTAACTAGATCTCTGAATATATGAAACTAATACTACAGTTATAAATGTAACCAGGTCTCTGAATGTGTGAAACTAATACTACAGTTATAAATGTAACTAGATATCTGAATGTGTGAAACTAATACTACAGTTATAAATGTAACTAGATCTGTGAATGTGTGAAACTAATGCTACAGTTATAAATGTAACTAGATCTGTGAATGTGTGAAACTAATACTACAGTTATAAATGTAACTAGATCTCTGAATGTGTGAAACTAATACTACAGTTATAAATGTAACTAGATCTCTGAATGTGTGAAAGTAATACTACAGTTATAAATGTAACTAGATCTCTGAATGTGTGAAACTAATACTACAGTTATAAATGTAACTAGATATCTGAATGTGTGAAACTAATACTACAGTTATAAATGTAACTAGATCTGTGAATGTGTTTTAAAATATAATTCTTGGTTGTTGGTATTGCTTGTAAATTTACAAAAAATAAGATGTTGATTACATGAGATTCTGTGCAAAAATCTAGCTTTTTTTTTCTCCGAAAAATATGTCAGTAGCTCAGTGTAATATACGCGAGGTTGACGGCCATATTGATTATTGCAAGTGATTATATAGTGATTTGTATTGGCCGTTTTTCATGGAATTATGCCTTGAAATGACCAAAATCAAACAAAAACAATAAACATATGATGTAAATGGGCAAAAAATTCTAATTTTAAAACATAGTGGCCATGATTCTGTAATTCGTACAGATGTCAATTCACCAAAAATGGAGTTAGCACACATGGAACAGATCATGTAAAAGTCACTAAAACACTCTATTCATGTTCAAATTTTACATAACAACATACCCACCTTCATAACCAGATTTAAACTGAATGCCTCCCGTAAGGGAATCACTAATTATGCAAATAACTCATGAAAATAAAAAAAACTATGGTAACAGGCTTTATTTTTGGACAAGCGTGCTTTCTTAAGTTAATGTATGTGCCAAATTATATGGAATTTGAAGAGTGCATGATACTGCTTAATTACTGAATATCGTTCATTATTCAAAATACTCATTAAAAGGTAAAAGTTGTAGCAAAAAACTTCATAGGACAGGTGCATATTATTATGGTTGATATATGTATCATATTATACGAAATTTGAAGCTTGCATTTTTAAAATACAACCTAGTTACCTATAATCATTAATTATGCAAATTTTTTCATTAAAATTGTATGCTATAGCACCAAATTTTATAGGACGTACCTGCTTTGTTGTGGTTAACATTATGTACTAATTTGTATAGAAATTGAAGTATGCAGTCTTAAGATATAGCCTAATTACTGAAAATCATTAATTATGCAAATTATTCATTAACACTGAAAGGTACACCAACAAGCTTTACAGGACATATGTGATTGTTATGGTTAACGTGTGTACTGAATTATATTGGAATTGAAGTATGTATTCTTAAGATATAGCCTAATTACCAAAAATCATTAATTATGCAAATTATTCATTAACACTGTAAGGTACATCAACTAACTTTATAGGACATGTGTTTTCTTATGGTTAACGTATGTACTAAATTATGTTGAATATGAAGTATGTATTCTTAAGATATAGCGTAATTACCAAAAATAATTAATTATGCAAATTATTCGTTAACGCTCTAAGGTACATCATTAAATTTATAGGACAAATGTATGTTGTGATAACGAATATACTAAATTATATTGAATTTGAAGTATGCAGTCTTAAGATATTGCTTAATTATTTGATTTCATTAATATGCAAATTTCTCTAATTAAACATTAACCAATCTGGCTGAAAACCTAATCAGGTCTAGCTATTACCCTAAAGATTATACAAATGTATATTCCAAATTTCATTAAAATTGAGCCAGCCGAATTTTAGAAAATGATGACACAGACACACAGACAGACAGACAGACACAGACAGACACACAGACAGACATTTGTATTTTAATACCTCCCCTCCCGTACCCTTACAGGAGGTAAAAGCGACAGTCGATAACCTAAAATGCTGTAACGACTGATAAAATCCTCTATTTCTTGAGCGAAAAAAAAACCATGTCAGGCTCTCCAATGGTCACTGCAGTGCACTAATGGCAGCTCTGATTTGAAGGGAAATCTCATTAACATATTAAAATTCGTACACCATTTAATTGACTGTGAATGTGTGAAATTAATAGTACAGTTATAAATGTAACTCACTGACTTATTTCTCACTCTCTATTGAAACTGAATTATATTACAAATATGAATGTTGAGATGAATAGTGTAATTGTTGTCCAAACTAAATTGTGTAATAATCTGTTTGCAGATTTATTGCCAAGTCATATGATGACATCACTGGCTGGTTGACACTGGGTAACAAGCAAAGAGCCACGGCAGCAACTGGTATGAATGACAAGTCAAGCAGATCTCATTCAGTTTTTACCATTGTACTTACACAGAAAAAGGTAAGAAAAATCAAGATCATAGGGACTTTATACTACAGATTCTTGCATCAATCTTAGCCCTGCCTTTTTTCCCATTACTGTAAATGTGGTATGCGTTCAGACACTTGAATTTGAATTCCTAAGTAAACATTACTCAAGTCAAGGCCTTCCCTAACAAGTTCAATATCTTTTGATAATTTGAATTAAGTGAAGTTGGTAAGGATTGGAGAAGCAAATATCCTAGCTGATGCATACAATATATATGGGTTAGGGATAGGATTCATGTCAAAACTGTAAGTTTTTGGTTTTAGACACATTGTTGGAATGCAATATCTATGGGTTAAGGATAGGATTCATGTCAAAACTGTCATTTCAATTCCCAAGTTGATATCTACTGTCATTTTAATTTCCAAGTTGATATCAACTGTCATTTCAATTCCCAAGTTGATATCTACTGTCATTTCAATTCCCAAGTTGATATTGATTGTAATTTCAATTCCCAAGTTGATATTGACTGTCATTTCAATTCCCAAGTTGATATCAACTGTCATTTCAATTCCCAAGTTGATATTGATTGTAATTTCAATTCCCAAGTTGATATTGACTGTCATTTCAATTCCCAAGTTGATATCAACTGTCATTTCAATTCCCAAGTTGATATTGATTGTAATTTCAATTCCCAAGTTGATATCAACTGTCCTTTCAATTCCCAAGTTGTATCAACTGTCATTTCAATTCCCAAGTTGATACCAACTGTCATTTCAATTCCCAAGGTGATATCAACTGTCATTTCAATTCCCAAGGTGATATCAACTGTCATTTCAATTCCCAAGTTGATATCAACTGTCATTTCAATTCCCAAGTTGATATCAACTGTCATTTCAATTCCCAAGTTGATATCTACTGTCATTTCAATTCCCAAGTTGATATTGACTGTCATTTCAATTCCCAAGTTGATATTGACTGTCATTTCAATTCCCAAGGTGATATCTACTGTCATTTCAATTCCCAAGTTGATATCAACTGTCATTTCAATTCCCAAGTTGATATCAACTGTCATTTCAATTCCCAAGTTGATATCTACTGTCATTTCAATTCCCAAGTTGATATTGACTGTCATTTCAATTCCCAAGTTGATATTGACTGTCATTTCAATTCCCAAGGTGATATCTACTGTCATTTCAATTCCCAAGTTGATATCAACTGTCATTTCAATTCCCAAGTTGATATTGACTGTCATTTCAATTCCCAAGTTGATATTGATTGTAATTTCAATTCCCAAGTTGATATCTACTGTCATTTCAATTCCCAAGTTGATATTGACTCATTTCAGGATGAGATGCAGGTTCGTTGGTGAATTTTGGCCTCTTTTTTTTTTGCTCATTATGAAGCTTCATGGTATTTTCCATCATTTGGTTAAAAGATTTTTTGAAAATCGTTTATTTTTTCCACTAATAAATTTGAAATGAAAAAAAATGACATGAACTCTAATGCTATGTGTGTTTTATATAGTTTCATTCCTTAATGTTTATGTACAAAGATTTGCATACGGAAAGAAGATTGACAGGAACGTTGATTACAGAAGAGTGTCTTTACATATGCAAATGAGACATAGCTAGTAGGCCTCTGTGCAGTCACTGACGTGACATGATGTCCATCTCAGCTGTATTCTTGTACAAAACCAATCAAACTCGGTAAATTTGGTTATAACCAATAAAAAGTAAAAAATACCTCCTTGAATGTAAATCGCCAATTTCAATCCGGACTTATGCACGTTGATTTTGACCAGTGCATCGGCTAAAACGTTACTGTACTGTACAGCGGCCTACAGCCTTGTACCCGGCGCGACAGCGATGAATTAGATGACGGTTTTCAAGTACCATGCATGTAAAAAAACATACAAATCTCGAATATCTAACAGTATTGCAGGCTAATTGTTTTAGCCGATCGAAAAAATTGATGTTTACATAAATAAAATGATTTAATAAACACGTTGGAGCATTGAAAATGAACCATGCTATCTTCGAGACTTGAGAGTTCACGTCAGATGCGTGACATTGCATTGGCAATTTCCGGGTATTACATTTCTGTAAGTTTCACACAACGTGGCCGTAGACTAGCTTTGAACTTTCGCGTTGGTGGATTTTGACAACGTCCTCTTCACATACTATATTATATTATTAGGGTTAAGGTCATATAAATTGTGGCACCCACACTCTAACGGTCGGCTTATCACGGCTCAATCTCTTCATGAACTTTCGAGACACCGAGTCACATGTACTGTAGTGTAGTCGTAGCATTGTTTATTTGCGTGTAAACGTAAATGGCAAGCCCATCAAGAATTTGGCATCGAGCAATCCTCAAGGCTATTAAAGTTATAAAACGGAGATTTTGAAGGTACAAGTAGTTTAAATAAATGAGGTAATGTCTACTACGACTCCGAGTATCATAAAATGTCATTCACAGACTGTTCTAGAGTGGAAGAAAAACTGTTGACGTGAGTTTCGTCAAGTACCATTATTTAAATCGTAGTTTTGTAACACTCCCTACAATTTGTATAATATTCCCGATGTCGTACGGTGTCGTGATGTGGAAATTTAATTTCAGGAATCAGAATGTAGCCCATATTCAAGTCAGACCACTACAGGGAATTATTTTAGTCTGAACCCATATGGAGAAAGATATGCATACCAATTAAAAGATTATCTAAAGTCTCCACCCCATTGATGACTAATTAATGAGGCGACACCTTTATTGCGGGGAAACAAATACGTGAACTATCTGTTGACTGTGTATCTTCTCTCACCACGTTCCATGGCCCTCCCAAAATATCACATTTTCTCCGTGTCTGCAGCAAAGGAGCTTTACACAACCAGATGGTAATGTAAACAAAGGGATTGCAAGTCACAGGGAACAGCTGTTGAAGTGTCTGTCGAATTTGAGAGATTTTGTAGAGCGGAAAGGATCTAATTATGCAAATTTGCCATTTTCTCAGTTCTTTATTTAGTACATGTTACGAACTTCAAAACTATTTAGCTTGGCGTCGGATCATCCCAAGTGTCTCAAATTTGTAGACACTTCTTGGAGACACTATTCCGAAAAAATGTTCCTCCGGATAGTGAAAATTTTGAGGGAACGGAGAGATATCTCGTCGACAAGTGTGAAATATCCTAATTTATGCAAAAATTACAAAAATACAACTTTAGATGATTATTACAAGACATTGAGAAAAAAACTAAGCAAACCCAGGGAACCTTTTTTAGTTTATGTTCTCAAGTTTCATTTGCAGTTGAAAAAATGACTCTATTTGACTGTTAAATATTTTTGGGTTTGGCTGTTTTTGGGTAAAAATCAGTAATATGCTTGAAAATGTAAAAATTTACCACAGAAACCATAACTTGAAATATAGACTCAACATAATACATGAAACACATAGTGTATTTATCTTGTCTTTATTGTGAAATATTATGAAGGACAAGTGAGCCAACGAACCTGCATCTCATCCTTCAATTCCCAAGTTGATATCAACTGTCATTTCAATTCCCAAGTTGATATCAACTGTCATTTCAATTCCCAAGTTGATATTGACTGTCATTTCAATTCCCAAGTTGATATCAACTGTCATTTCAATTCCCAAGTTGATATCAACTGTCATTTCAATTCACAAGTTGATATCAACTGTCATTTCAATTCCCAAGTTGATATCAACTGTCATTTCAATTCCCAAGTTGATATCAACTGTCATTTCAATTCCCAAGTTGATATCAACTGTCATTTCAATTCCCAAGTTGATATCAACTGTCATTTCAATTCCCAAGTTGATATCAACGGTCATTTCAATTCCCAAGTTGATATCAACTGTCATTTCAATTCCCAAGTTGATATCAACTGTCATTTCAATTCCCAAGGTGATATCGACTGTCATTTCAATTCCCAAGTTGATATCGACTGTCATTTCGATTCCCAAGTTGATATCGACTATCATTTCGATTCCCAAGGTGATATCAACTGTCATTTCAATTCCCAAGTTGATATTGACTGTCATTTCAATTCCCAAGTTGATATCAACTGTCATTTCAATTCCCAAGTTGATATCAACTGTCATTTCAATTCCCAAGTTGATATCAACTGTCATTTCAATTCCCAAGTTGATATCAACTGTCATTTCAATTCCCAAGTTGATATCAACTGTCATTTCAATTCCCAAGGTGATATCGACTGTCATTTCAATTCCCAAGGTGATATCAACTGTCATTTCAATTCCCAAGTTGATATCAACTGTCATTTCAATTCCCAAGTTGATATCAACTGTCATTTCAATTCCCAAGTTGATATTGACTGTCATTTCAATTCCCAAGTTGATATTGACTGTCATTTCAATTCCCAAGTTGATATCAACTGTCATTTCAATTCCCAAGTTGATATTGACTGTCATTTCAATTCCCAAGGTGATATCAACTGTCATTTCAATTCCCAAGTTGATATTGACTGTAATTTCAATTCCCAAGTTGATATCAACTGTCATTTCAATTCCCAAGTTGATATTGATTGTCCTTTCAATTCCCAAGTTGATATTGACTGTCATTTCAATTCCCAAGTTGATATCAACTGTCATTTCAATTCCCAAGGTGATATTGACTGTCATTTCAATTCCCAAGTTGATATCAACTGTCATTTCAATTCCCAAGGTGATATTGATTGTCATTTCAATTCCCAAGGTGATATCAACTGTCACTTCAATTCCCAAGTTGATATTGACTGTCATTTCAATTCCCAAGGTGATATCAACTGTCATTTCAATTCCCAAGTTGATATCAACTGTCATTTCAATTCCCAAGTTGATATCAACTGTCATTTCAATTCCCAAGTTGATATCAACTGTCATTTCAATTCCCAAGGTGATATCAACTGTCATTTCAATTCCCAAGGTGATATCAACTGTCATTTCAATTCCCAAGGTGATATCAACTGTCATTTCAATTCCCAAGTTGATATCAACTGTCATTTCAATTCCCAAGTTGATATCAACTGTCATTTCAATTCCCAAGTTGATATCAACTGTCATTTCAATTCCCAAGGTGATATCAACTGTCATTTCAATTCCCAAGGTGATATCAACTGTCATTTCAATTCCCAAGGTGATATGAACTGTCATTTCAATTCCCAAGTTGATATTGACTGTCATTTCAATTCCCAAGGTGATATTGCTGATTGTAAGTTATAGATGTGAGCCAATTCCCAAGTTGATATTGCTGATTATAAGTTATAGACGTGAGCCAATTCCCAAGTTGATATTGCTGATTATAAGTTACAGATGTGAGCCAATTCCCAAGTTGATATTGCTGATTATAAGTTATAGATGTGAGCCAATTCCCAAGTTGATATTGCTGATTGTAAGTTATAGATGTGAGCCAATTCCCAAGTTGATATTGCTGATTATAAGTTACAGATGTGAGCCAATTCCCAAGTTGATATTGCTGATTGTAAGTTATAGATGTGAGCCAATTCCCAAGTTGATATTGCTGATTATAAGTTATAGATGTGAGCCAATTCCCAAGTTGATATTGCTGATTGTAAGTTAGATGTGAGCCAATTCCCAAGTTGATATTGCTGATTGTAAGTTATAGATGTGAGCCAATTCCCAAGTTGATATTGCTGATTGTAAGTTACAGATGTGAGCCAATTCCTAAGTTGATATTGCTGATTGTAAGTTACAGATGTGAGCCAATTCCCAAGTTGATAATGCTGATTGCAAGTTACAGATGTGAGCCAATTCCCAAGTTGATAATGCTGATTGCAAGTTACAGATGTGAGCCAATTCCCAAGTTGATAATGCTGATTGCAAGTTACAGATGTGAGCCAATTCCAAAAATCTAAATTACAAATGTGACTGTTTATCCTTCAGACTGAAATGATAGAGGACGATCCTCATGAACACAGTACAACAAGTCGAATCAATCTTATTGATTTAGCTGGTAGCGAAAGATGTATGCAAGCTGGCACATCTGGAGATAGACTTAGGGTAAGTGACAGCTGAATGCATAGATTTATAAGTTGACGAGAAGTCAGCGTGTGTATACTTATGTGTGTATGTCAATGTGTGTGTTTGAGGAAGGTACAAATAGTCCAGATTTGATAAAAAGTGGAATTAAACTGATCTCGATCATGTAAACTTGATCTGATCCACACTATGTTAATCTCATCCACATCATGGTTAATAATCTGCTCCACATTAAGTTAATCTGATCCACTTCCTGTTACTCTGATCCTCTTCACTTTTATCTGATCCACATCATGTTAATCTGATCCACAGGTTTGATAATCTGATCCACTTCATGTTACTCTGATCCTCTTCACTTTAATCTGAACCACATCATGTTAATCTGATCCCCATCATGTTAATCTGATCGAGATCATTTAATAATCTGATCCCCATCATGCTTAATAATCTGATCCACATCATGTTAATCTGATCCACTTCATGTTAATCTGATCGAGATCATTTAATAATCTGATCCACTTCATCTTAATCTCATCCACTTCATCTTAATCTGCATCAAAGCCACTATGTAACCAAACTATAAAAATGGAAAATGGGTTGAATTCTAATACATTAGCATACCTGTCCCCCCCCCCCCAAACACACACACACACACACACACACACACACACACACACACACACACACACCAGCTTCAATTCTATACCATGATGGACTTGAATTTGCCACAAGTCACTATGGGTTGTTACCATGACAACATTCTTTCAAACATGGAGGATTCCCACTGGGAAAAAAATAGTTGGTGTGGATGAGGAAGGAAAAAAAATATATTGACATGGTGCAAAAGGAAATACTTAGAAAGATTTTATGTGTTGAAATAAATGTTCATTTTTTATTTTGATAGCTTATGAAAGTGCTGAAAAACTTATGATTATTTTAACAACTACTTTTTACAGGTGAACAAAAAATTGTATGCTATGCTATAGTATGAATATTAATTAGGCCATGAAAATTAATATCATCTAGGACTCCTGTTTATTGTGGAGAAAACTTGTCAGTACCCACAGCAACTTTCAAAGTGACATTTTTTGACTATAAACAAAAGAAAGACCAATCAATCACAACAGTGCATTTGTAAGCCACAAAAAAATACCCCACTATTTGGAATGGGCAAGCACATTTTGATTTGGGCAAGTACTTTTTGTTTCCTACTTGCCCAGTGGACAAGTGAAATGTTTTCATTATTTCGACCCCTGCAGTCCATCTTTGTGGGCTGTCTTGGAATGAGAATAAGACGGGTTGTCACAATGGAACATGGGTACTAAAAGTACAGTCTTCAACTTTGTTAAAACCTTCAGAGCATGTGCAGACAACCACATTGCTTTGTTTACATTACTACTTGGAAGTCTACAGAGTTGGAAACTGACATACATCGCAACGTGGAATTGCAGATATTGCACAGCAGCAATGTATACGACAGTCTAGCGAAGTTACTGTAACAAATGAGGCAACCGAAGAACCTACGGTACAATTTATGAACCCATATTTGAATGATATGCGTCGGACAAGGAAACAAATCAGAGTCATAATATTGGCCCAGGTACGTATTTATTTATTTATTTATTGTATCCCTTTTGTATCATGGGCTCACTAAGATTGTTAGGAGCAGTATTAAGAAAAAATTAAAAATACATACACTACTAAAAAGAAGAGTAAAAAAAAAAATATACAGGAACAAACAACAAGATAAACCAAAGTGAGGTAAGCGAAAATAAAAATAAAAATGTATGCTTTAAATGATAGTTGTCAGAAAATCTAACGTCTAAACTATTCTATACTATTTGTTTACTTATAAACTCATTGTAGTGTTTCGTATTATCTCCTATAAATAAATAGAGTAGTTCTTTCCCTTGTTTAAAATCTTGATATAAGTTCAACTCCTTATTGTTGAGTAATAGTCCTTCTGTTACTTTCATTAAGATCTGTCCATGTGTAGAATGGCTTTCACATGTAAAAAGGAAGTGTTCAAGTGTCTTATCAGCTTTTCCATAACAAGGACATGTACAATCATCATTATAATTTTCCCATTTTCTCTTTTCATATGCAAGAACGAGAGAATATGATCTTACCTTAAATTTCAATTGTGACACTTTAAAATTAGTGAAAGATTTAAGATACTCTTCTGGTTCTAAAGTTGTTTTAAATTTTAATATGGTAATGGGTAAGACTAGATTTTTATGTCATGGTTTCTTTCCATTTGAGCTCATCATTTTTAAATATGATATGTTTGATTTTATTATCTGAAAGAGTTTGAATTTGGTCTTTATCAATATTAAGGTCTATTAAGACATTATTTACAGTTTTTGGCCAAGTCCAGGATAGTCTTGTCATATTTCTTTCAGATTCTTCACTAATGGAATTGAGATGGTTAAAGACACATTTAGTCCATCGTGATCCATCTAAATTATAAAGTCTTTTAAAGTACTCCCTTAAGATGCCAAAGACTTTCCATGCAAATTACCCCCTAAGCCAAGGACTTTTTAGGTTGCACACAGTTGTACACAATGTTTTGATAGTGATCATTTTACACCAAAACAGGTGGGATATGGTCTCATCTACAAGTATATCAATAATTTTGAAATATTTAATTTTAATTTACATGAATGTATGGTCAGTAACTTGACCAAGGAATTGGGGAAAATTGGTATAAAACACTCGTTTTTGGTCAAAAAAAGCATGTGAAATTTAATTTGTTTGATAAATACAAGGGTTACAATTGGAAATTATCTGTAAAAATTAATAGACAGATAGTATGGGTGTTGAGTAAAATATTTATCATAAACCTAGTGTGTTCCTTGATTCAATTAAAACTTGTTACTTCTTGTTCAATAATTTCATTGTATAATTTACCCACAACTGAACTCAGTGAAATACCTCTGTAATAATTAAGATTTCTTGTGTCGCCTCCTTTATGTAGTGGAATAATTACATTTTCCCCCAATCTGTTGGCATAATTTCTAGATCTGTAAATAAATTAAAATCTGGATCAGGGGCCTTATTGTTCTGTAGGTTTGAAATTAGGTTTTTTATAGTGTCACTTGTTATTGCTATTGACTCAGAACTATTGATTGATTACCCTGTAAATATCATTTAGAGTCAAGTTGGTATTCTGGTTCCGTTCACCTAAATGTTGCCAATAATCAGTTAATACATCCTTAACTTTGTCCTTTTCTGGCACTAAGTTTGATTCTTGATTGAGAACTACTGTTGTGTATGATCTTTCTTTTGTACCTCTTAATAACAGCCAATATTTCTTACTGGATTTTCCACCTGATGGTGAAACATTAATGCACTGTTGAACTTTACATTTAATTTGTTTCTGTTTAATAATATTTTGTGTACCCTTCTTATCATCCAAATACTTCTGCCATAAAGTTTGGCCATATTCACTATTCATATTCACTATTCATATTCACTATACGTATGTAATGTTATGAGCATGTGAGGCTAGTTCGTATACAACATGTTACGATTACTATGATCATCTCCACTAACAGTGCAGTGGAGAAGATCGTAGCATTTGTAACACGTCGTATACAAACTGATTAGAGCCTAGGATTGAATGGCAAACTGAGCTATGAACACACGAACATTAAAGTACATGTGCAATCAATTTGAACTCACAAGTTCCAATTATTTGAAAATCAACTCCAAGAAAATTAAAACTCTGATAACTTGCATGAAATCGTCACTTTGTGTTTTCATGTCGCGATATTTTCTTGATTTCCTTTTGTCTTTGATTTCTCACCTGGGCCCCATGTAGCGTTGATCGTGGTCATCCCTCGTCTGTGTCCTGCTTCCATGGTGTACAGGACTCAAACATTTCAGGGGTAATTTTTGGCTATATAATGGATTGTTTTGGTTTATTTCTTTTTGTTACAGCTCAATAATGACATGTATTTATACTAGCTCAGTGTGTAAAGGTCAGTGGAAGGAAACAGGTTACGCATGATACGGCGATTTTCCGATTGGATTATTTACATTCGTTTTTCAATGTAAAATTCAAATTTCAACATCGCCAAAGCAAAATCTGTCTCTCCTAAAATCATTTACAATGTAAATAAAGGTGCTGTTCGTAGAAATTTCCACTCAATTTTGACTATGAATGTGCTGTTTTACACAAGGAGATGGCTGAGTGAACTTAATGCAGTATATGTAAGGATCTGATTATCGCAACGTTAGTTCAAAGTTCCGACTGCATATTTGCTTTTGTGGGTAAGCATGTTGGCAAAAAGACCAACTTGTGGGTATTTTTTTAAAATTGATTTTGAGCTTAAATTGGGTGATAATTTTTTGTTGTTCTGTCAAATAATGATATATAATTACACAAACTGATTTTTCAGAAGGTATTGGGGCGACGACTTCAGATATTTTTAACCCTTTCATTGCCAGTGTGGGACTTACTATTGTGTTGTCATCGGATTAGTGAGTCATTAATTATTTTCGTTCAATTTAAATACAACTGAAAATAACATTTTCTGCCAAATTTTCACCAATTTTGGCAATTTAATCAGTATACAGAGGTTTTGTAGGAACATATATATTGTCTGTCGATCCTAAATTCAGGGGAGACAGAAAAACTCTAACAACTGATTTTAGATTGAGCAAAAATTGGTAGAATCCTCCTTCATTCCTTTCTCGAATGAGCACCACTGCGATCCGCCATTTTGAATATGGGGCAAAAGTAATTCGCGCAAAGGATTGTTGGGGCAAAAGTAATTCCACACATACACAAAATTAATTCAGCACATACATAAAAGTAATTCGGGACATACAAAATATTAATTCGGGACATAAATAAAAATAATTTGGCACATACATAAAAATAATTCGGCACATACATAAAATTAATTCTAGCCTACATGAAATTAATTCCAGGAATACATAAAATTAATTCAAGACTACATAAAATTAAGACCGGTACATAAAATTAATCGAAAACACATTTAATTAATTCAAGGAATACATAAAATCAATTGTAGACAACATGAAATGAATTACAGTACATAAAAGCCATAACTCAGACATGCTTTAACAGATATCATTCAGAGTTGGTATTAGGACAGTGTTCTATGACATACATCTGCATATTCATTGTTGTCATGATACGATCCAATATGGCTGCCTGGCAGCCATTTTGTTTGTGAATTTTCACGTCCAAAGCCATAACTCAGACATGCTTGAACAGATCTCATTCAAAGTTAGTATTAGCACAGTGTTCTATGACATACATGTGCATATCCATTTTCGTCGTGATACGATCCAATATGGCTGCCTGGCAGCCATTTTGTTTGTGAATTTTCCATGTCCAAAGCCATAACTAAGACATACTTGAACAGATCACATTCAAAGTTGGTATTAGGACAGTGTTCTATGACATACATGTGCATATCCATTTTCATCGTGATATAATCCCCCATACCCGACCAATCCTTTATTGTTGTAGGCATGTTCCATGTCCAACAAGCAGACACAACATATCTAAGTCTGTTTGATTTAGGTTCACAAGTGTTGTTGCGTGATCAGAGTAGTGATAATTCCTTAAAAGCCAATCATAGCGGGGACTATGTCATTCTCAATGACTTGTGTATTTGATTGATTGATTTGTTTGTTTGTCACACGGTTCCTGAGTCCCCTGTGGTATTCGTCGCTTTTGGGCATGTACCTTGTCTTGCGGCATTTGAAATGGGAGTCCTTTCGTGACTGGGTGTAGGGTCATCAGCAACAGTTTGATCGGATGATTTTTGTTTAATTGAAATATATTTCAAAATAGATTGTTTCGACTCAACCTCCTGGGACCTGAACTCGGCTAATGACGGTCAGTCATTTTTAGCACAACTGAACTTGTTCAGTAGTGCTATAGGGATCGCCCGGCGTCTGTCTGTCTGTCTGTGTGTGTGGATGTGTGTGTGTGTGTGTGTGTGTAAACAACTTAAAGTCAAAAACCGCTGAACCGATTGCCACGATATTTGGTGGGTCCATTACTTTGGGTGTCTAGTTGGGAAATTGTTCAAATCAAAATGATCGCATCACAGGTGTGTGATTTGGGTCAAAAAATGTGATTTTTGGTCAAAAAACTTAAACTCAGAAACTACTGGGCAGATTGGTGCGAAATTTGGTGGGAACATTCTTAAGGGGGTGTAAAGTAAGATTTGTTCATGACGGGATGATTCCATCAGTGATATGCAAATTAGGGCTAAAAATGTGTCTTTTTGGTTAAAAATCTTTAATTCTAAAACTACTGAGCAGATTGGGCTGAAATTTAATGGGAATGTATCTAGGGATGTATGGACGAAGAAATATTAAGCATACCATGATTCCATGAGTGATATGCAAATTAGGTGTAAAAATGTTCATTTTTGGTCAAAAACTTATATCTCAAAAAGTACTTGGTCAATTAGTCTGAAACTTGCCAAGATGTTTCTGAAACTGTTATTCTGCAGATTTTCTTAAAAACATTTTGACAAAATTGGCCCTAGCAACCATGACCACACCCTTTAGCAACAACCAAATGGCAGTATATTTTGGTCAAATAACAACATCATCTGGTAAGCAAGTGAGTAAACATTCAAAAAATGTATGCAAATACCCTAGCAACCATGACCACGCCCATAGCAACAGCCAAACGGTGGTGTATTTCACAAAGATAACAATAGGGTTTAATAGATAATTGAATAAACATCCAAAAAATGTATGTAAATTTGCATAGCAACAAGACCACGCCCATAACAACAGCCAAATAATCACGTATATTGCAAAGATAACAACAGGAATAGAAAGACAGATGAATAAACATTCAAAAAATGTATGCAAATACCCTAGTAACCATGACCACGCCCATAGCAACAGCCAAACGGTGGTGTATTTCACAAAGATAACAGGGTTTAATAGACAATTGAATAAACATTCAAAAAATGTATGTAAATTTTCCTAGCAACAAGACCACGCCCATAGCAACATAGACTAGCATATGGATAAACATTTTTAAAAACTACAGTTGTGCTACAACGCCATTGGCGGTATTTTTGTATTTGGCATGCCACAACTTTGTTGCCCTTTCCTGTACATGGGCCCGGGATTTGCCCTGTTGTTTTTTTATATTTAACATCTCATATTATTATCATATTAGACGTCTCATCTACTCCCTCTAATGATTCAATTTGTAGATTAAGTTTATCAAAGTTCATCTTTTTGTGGCATTTTTTATGTTAACAATAGAACTGTGCGTTGTCACTGTATCTTATATGATGTCAACAAAACTTTCCCTTACAGAGTCAGTATACTTCTTGTGGGATTGACGTCAGGGCCTGGCCCTGGACTTAAATAATTTTGATGTCTGCCGTAAAATTAATGCACCAAAGCGACGCAAGTTGGGAAAATTATTGCGTCATTTGTAATTTTAGGGGGCCAATGTCGCAAGGTCGCGGCCTCGGCAGAACACTGGCCTAAGACGCCATGAGGATCGTTTGATGTTCGTTCGAACCATACAATCTTGCTGTGTTGAACTCAGGGGTCAGTCGGAAATAAAAAAAAAGTTTTTTTTTCTGATGTCGGAGCTGCAAATTAGGGTCGGTCGGGAGATGAGAAACAGAAATCAAAAGGGCCGCCCTGAGCTATAATACACGCTCTGTGGTACCGTACACCATGGATGTTATACATCCATGCGTACACCAGGGACATAACATGCTAACACTACAAATGTAAATGACATGCACAAATCAACTTGTGTCCAAGACAATTTGTAATATCACCACAAAGTGCACTGACAGATGAATGATTCGCGACTTTCAAAAACTTTGTAATTTCATGGAAAGTGCATATCATTGTTAGTCATTGTATATTGTAAAGGATTAAACTCCAGTTTCTTCCTTTCTTTTCCAAAACATAATGATTTTTATTGCAAACGCGGTTACTCTAATGTCGTAAAGTAACCATGATGAAAATAACTAGGGCATGATAATAATTTTAAAAAACTATGTATTTCATGAACTTCGAAAACAGAAAGCTAAGGCTTGGTGTTTTGATAGGTGAATTTTCAAGGTGGGACGTACGTACACATGCAGAGTGTGAATGAAATCACTGACGGAAATACGCATTCTGGAAGACATTGACAACTTTTTCTCATCCTCCCTATTATTATTAGTATGTAAAACGCTGTCAATGATCACTTTGATTATTGTGGCTAAACCGTGCACTGAAAAGCGAGAAAGTGGTCGTTTGAAAAACACGATTCACAATTATTGCATCTGTTTTATGTAGTGTTGTGATTTTCTTTGCCTAATTATCACTCCACAGGGCATTTGCGAGTTCAATTGTTCAATAGTACAGGAATCTATATATTCAAGAAGTCTGCGATTTATTCACGAAACGTTGCAATATTCCTTGTAACGTTCGCCGACTGATTTTCATCCCTTATTCTCAAATTTACGAACAATACAAAAGAAAAAAAGGAAAAAACCAAGCTAGATTTATTAGATTATCTGTTGAGTGTTTGTACATCAAATTAAATACACCGACGTACATGGGGTGAACGACAGCATGTTGAATGGAGTTATGTCGAAACTAAGATCAGGGCCCTAAAAAGGGCTGACAGGGAAAATATTCCCTGTACCTTCTAATCTTCGTTGAGAACTAGACAAGAGACGTAGGTAAGACATGTTGTTTGATCGGAATCTATCGAAATACAAATGGGTCACTCTTTGGAGACACATACTAATGTTTATATGTATTGTTTAACCTGTAGAACAACGTAAAGCCACGTCTTTCAGATTAGTGATCGACAGACAATAGATGTTTATGTACAAACTTTGGCTCATGAATATGCGTGAAACCTTTATGAATATTTGTCGTCCTTTATCATCTTCACTCGTCTTTACCCGACGTAACGCGTCCTAATGCGTAATTACGATACACTTGACATATCTGCCTTCCCTATGCTCACATACAAATGTCTTCATGGTCAAGCACCAATTTATATGTCGGATCTTCTCACTGTCGTCAGAAAGATTAACACGTTCTGCAGTCGCGACAAAACTTTTTGAACCACGCTATGTCCAGGAGCATTATGGCAAACGCGCTTTTTCAGTCGCTGCTCCTAGGCTGTGGAACTCTCTGGATTCGTCTATTCACAATGCATCTTCTCTGTCTTCTTTCAAAGTACAAGTTAAAACACACCTCTTTCGAAAAGCACATTTCTCCAGCATTGCTCAATGAAAGTATTTTATTCATGGTGGACACAATGTGTCAGTTTTATTAAACCGTTTTATAGTTTATTTTTTATTCTCCAATCATATAATGCGTATTTTTTATGCAATTATGTAATGCGCTATATAAGAAATAAATATTAAAATATTATAAGCGAATTTTTTCAGGGATTCATAGACAAGTGAATGGACCTTTGTATGCAAATATGTCTAGCAACATGACCACGCCCATAGCAACAGCCAAATGTTCGCGTATATTGCAAAGATAACAACAGGGTTGGATAGGCAACTGATAGTCATTCAGCAAATGCTATACCTAGCATGGATCAGCATGTGGATAAAATATTTTTTAAACTGTACAGTTGTGCTGCAATGCCATTGGCGCTATTTCTTTAAATGAAATACTCATTTTCCAAATTTCATATATCAATACAGTGATTTATTTTTTAATGACAAACTCAATATTGGAATTTTTAATGAGCACAACTGAACTGAGTGCTATAGGCATGGTGCAGTGTCTGTCTGTCTGTCTGTCTGTCTGTCTGTGTGTGTGTGTGTGTGTGTGTGTTGTGTGTGCTTGTGTGGATGACTTAAACTCAAAAACTGCAGGACTGATTACCTTGGTATTTGATGGGGACACTACTTTTGGTGTCTAGTTTGGAAATTGTTAAAAGCAAAATGATCGCATCACAGGTATGTGATTTGGGTAAAAAAATGTCATTTTTGGTCAAAAAACCTTAACTCCAAAACTACTGGGCAGATTGGTCTGGAATCTGTTGGAAACGTTCTTAGGGGTGTGTAAATTAAGATTTGTTCCTGACATGTTGATTCAAACAGTAATATGCAAATTAGGGCTAAAATATAAATGTGTCTTTTTGGTCAAAAATCTTTAATTCCAAAACTGCCAAGGGGATCAGGCTGAAATTTAATTGGAATGCATCTGGGGGTACATAGATGAAGAAATATTAAGTATATAATGATGTCATTCAGGATATGCAAATTAGGTGTAAAAATGTGAATTTTGGTCTAAAATTTATATCTCAAACAGTACTTGGTCAATGAAACTGAAATTTGGTGGGATGTTTCTAGAAGTGATGCAAATATGTCTAGCAACATGAAATTTTGTCTAGCAATACGTCTAGCAAATTCAGCAGATTTTGTTCAAACTATTTCGACACAATTGGCCCTAGCAACCATGACCATGCCCTTAGCAACAACCAAACGCCAGTATAATTTGCTAAAATAACATCTGGTGACTAAACATTAAAATATGTATGGAAATATCTCTAGCAACCATGACCACGCCCATAGGAATGGCAAAACAATTGTGTATATCACAAAGAGAACAACAGGGATTCTTAGACAAGTGAAGAAACATTTAAAAGTGTATGCAAATGTGCCTAGCAACAAGATCATGCCCATAGCAACAGCCTAACGACCACATATATTGCAAAGATAACGGGGATTAATAGACAATTGAATAAACATTCAAATATGTTTTGCAGCATGACCATGCCCATGGATAGGCGCTAGGCAACTGGATAATCACTCAGTAAATGAAAACATATACCTATAATAAATCAACAAGTGGATAAACTATTTTGAAAAATGCAGTTGTGCTACAATGCCATTGGCGCTATTTTTAGTTGAAAGATGACGTTAACCATAAGAATTACATAACATCATGTTTGATTTTAATAGGCAAAATGTATTGGCAACAAAATTTTAATCAATCAAACTTCTTCTTTTTAGGAAATGGCAGATCATGTGGCACTGACTGCATTTTGAAGATGAGGGGCAAGGTTTACTGTACCTGTAAGAAAACCAAGAAAAATTTCAAGTCAGTTATTAGTGAGAGGTTGCAGAAATTATAAGACCTCAAAACTCTAACCATACATCAAATGACAAAGACCACTAGAATTCTGTAAAACAGCGCAAGTGAAGTACTTTTAATAAACAAGCAAGTTGAGGAAAATTTAATCCTGGCAGAATTGTCACTTTTTTGTGATGATGTTGTACTATTACAACTTTATTATACACAAATGTAATTCCTTGTTGCAATAAAAAATTCTGAAAAATACCTACCTGTCTTTTGTTTGTTGTCATGCAGCCTATCATCCATTGATTTGTAGTATGGTTGGTAACTTCTGACAACTAATAAATACTGTTAGCACACCTTTACATTTTAGTATTCCAGTATTCACACAATTCAGGTACACATAATATATAATAATATACATGTAATAGGAAGTGTGTTTTGTAACAATTTAATTTCTTAGATTTCGTACACCTAAATATGGGCTAAAATTGGTCCTATTTTTCATGGCCCTCATTTTTTTGCAGTGGCCCTCTTTTTTTGAGCAGGGGCCCATAATGCGCCCCCCCCCCCCCCCCCCATTTTACAAATCCTTATTCAAACACTGGACACTCTTATACCCACTACAGGAAGGTGTTAATATTAATAAATCACTACATACTCTTGGGAAGGTTATCTCAGCATTGTCAGAAAGATCTACTCATAGAAAGAAGAAAGTGTTTATCCCTTACAGAGACTCGGTACTAACTTGGTAAGTGTTTAGTCCTTACAAAGACTCGGTACTAACTTGGTAAGTGTATAGTCCTTACAGAGACTCGGTACTAACTTGGTAAGTGTTTAGTCCTTACAGAGACTCGGTACTAACTTGGTAAGTGTTTAGTCCTTACAGAGACTCGGTACTAACTTGGTAAGTGTTTAGTCCTTACAAAGACTCGGTACTAACTTGGTAAGTGTATAGTCCTTACAAAGACTCGGTACTAACTTGGTAAGTGTTTAGTCCTTACAAAGACTCGGTACTAACTTGGTAAGTGTATAGTCCTTACAAAGACTCGGTACTAACTTGGTAAGTGTATAGTCCTTACAAAGACTCGGTACTAACTTGGTAAGTGTATAGTCCTTACAAAGACTCGGTACTAACTTGGTAAGTGTATAGTCCTTACAAAGACTCGGTACTAACTTGGTAAGTGTATTGCTTACAGAGACTCGGTACTAACTTGGTAAGTGTTTAGTCCTTACAAAGACTCAGTACTAACATGGTAAGTGTATCGCTTACAGAGACTCGGTACTAACTTGGTAAATGTTTAGCACTTACAGAGACTCAGTACTAACATGGTAAGTATTGCTTACAGAGACCCAATACTAACTTGGTAAGTGTATTGCTTACAGAAATTCAGTACTAACTTGGTAAGTGTTTAGTCCTTACAAAGACTCAGTACTAACATGGTAAGTGTATCGCTTACAGAGACTCGGTACTAACTTGGTAAATGTTTAGCACTTACAGAGACTCAGTACTAACATGGTAAGTATTGCTTACAGAGACCCAATACTAACTTGGTAAGTGTATTGCTTACAGAAATTCAGTACTAACATGGCAAGTATTTAGCCCTTACAGAAACTCGGTACTAACATGGTAAGTGTATCACTTACAGAGTCTCAGTACTAACTTGGTATGTGTTTATCCCTTACATAGACTCAGTACTAACTTGGTAAGTGTTTATCACTTACAGAGACTCAGTACTAACTTGGTAAATGTTTAGCACTTACAGAGACTCGGTACTAACTTGATAAGTGGTAATTGACTTGTCTTCATTGATAAGTCACAACATCAGATTGTTTTACTGTATAAATTATGCAAATTGACCAATTTTCAGTCATGTTTATTAGTTTACTTAAATTATTATTTTAACTCAATTGTTCTTTATGTTATGACAGTGATTGGTTTGTCTTTACCTTTAACATCTATGAATACATTTCATATCACCAATATTTGTAACATCTATGAATACATTGCATATCACCAATATTTGTAACATCTATGAATACATTGTATTTCACCAATATTTGTAACATCTATGAATACATTGCATATCACCAATATTTGTAACATCTATGAATACATTGTATATCACCAATATTTGTAACATCTATGAATACATTTCATATCACCAATATTTGTAACATCTATGAATACATTGCATATCACCAATATTTGTAACATCTATGAATACATTGTATTTCACCAATATTTGTAACATCTATGAATACATTTCATATCACCAATATTTGTAACATCTATGAATACATTGCATATCACCAATATTTGTAACATCTATGAATACATTGCATATCACCAATATTTGTAACATCTATGAATACATTTCATATCACCAATATTTGTAACATCTATGAATACATTGCATATCACCAATATTTGTAACATCTATGAATACATTGTATATCACCAATATTTGTAACATCTATGAATACATTTCATATCACCAATATTTGTAACATCTATGAATACATTGCATATCACCAATATTTGTAACATCTATGAATACATTGTATATCACCAATATTTGTAACATCTATGAATACATTGTATATCACCAATATTTGTAACATCTATGAATACATTGTATATCACCAATATTTGTAACATCTATGAATACCTTGCATATCACCAATATTTGTAACATCTATGAATACATTTCATATCACCAATATTTGTAACATCTATGAATACATTGCATATCACCAATATTTGTAACATCTATGAATACATTTCATATCACCAATATTTGTAACATCTATGAATACATTGCATTTCACCAATATTTGTAACATCTATGAATACATTTCATATCACCAATATTTGTAACATCTATGAATACATTGTATATCACCAATATTTGTAACATCTATGAATACATTGTATATCACCAATATTTGTAACATCTATGAATACATTGTATATCACCAATATTTGTAACATCTATGAATACATTTCATATCACCAATATTTGTAACATCTATGAATACATTGCATATCACCAATATTTGTAACATCTATGAATACATTGTATATCACCAATATTTGTAACATTATGAATACATTGTATTTCACCAATATTTGTAACATCTATGAATACATTTCATATCACCAATATTTGTAACATCTATGAATACATTTCATATCACCAATATTTGTAACATCTATGAATACATTGCATATCACCAATATTTGTAACATCTATGAATACATTGTATTTCACCAATATTTGTAACATCTATGAATACATTTCATATCACCAATATTTGTAACATCTATGAATACATTGCATATCACCAATATTTGTAACATCTATGAATACATTGTATATCACCAATATTTGTAACATCTATGAATACATTGTATATCACCAATATTTGTAACATCTATGAATACATTGCATATCACCAATATTTGTAACATCTATGAATACATTGCATATCACCAATATTTGTAACATCTATGAATACATTGTATATCACCAATATTTGTAACATTATGAATACATTGTATTTCACCAATATTTGTAACATCTATGAATACATTTCATATCACCAATATTTGTAACATCTATGAATACATTGCATATCACCAATATTTGTAACGTCTATGAATACATTGCATATCACCAATATTTGTAACATCTATGAATACATTGCATATCACCAATATTTGTAACATCTATGAATACATTTCATATCACCAATATTTGTAACATCTATGAATACATTGCATATCACCAATATTTGTAACATCTATGAATACATTGTATTTCACCAATATTTGTAACATCTATGAATACATTGCATATCACCAATATTTGTAACATTTATGAATACATTGCATATCACCAATATTTGTAACATCTATGAATACATTGTATTTCACCAATATTTGTAACATCTATGAATACATTTCATATCACCAATATTTGTAACATCTATGAATACATTTCATATCACCAATATTTGTAACATCTATGAATACATTGTATTTCACCAATATTTGTAACATCTATGAATACATTTCATATCACCAATATTTGTAACATCTATGAATACATTTCATATCACCAATATTTGTAACATCTATGAATACATTTCATATCACCAATATTTGTAACATCTATGAATACATTGTATATCACCAATATTTGTAACATCTATGAATACATTGCATATCACCAATATTTGTAACATCTATGGATACATTGCATATCACCAATATTTGTAACATCTATGAATACATTTCATATCACCAATATTTGTAACATCTATGAATACATTTCATATCACCAATATTTGTAACATCTATGAATACATTGTATATCACCAATATTTGTAACATCTATGAATACATTGTATATCACCAATATTTGTAACATCTATGAATACATTTCATATCACCAATATTTGTAACATCTATGAATACATTGCATATCACCAATATTTGTAACATCTATGAATACATTGTATATCACCAATATTTGTAACATCTATGAATACATTGTATATCACCAATATTTGTAACATCTATGAATACATTGTATTTCACCAATATTTGTAACATCTATGAATACATTGTATATCACCAATATTTGTAACATCTATGAATACATTTCATATCACCAATATTTGTAACATCTATGAATACATTGCATATCACCAATATTTGTAACATCTATGAATACATTGTATATCACCAATATTTGTAACATCTATGAATACATTTCATATCACCAATATTTGTAACATCTATGAATACATTGCATATCACCAATATTTGTAACATCTATGAATACATTGCATATCACCATTATTTGTAACATCTATGAATACATTGTATATCACCAATATTTGTAACATCTATGAATACATTTCATATCACCAATATTTGTAACATCTATGAATACATTTCATATCACCAATATTTGTAACATCTATGAATACATTTCATATCACCAATATTTGTAACATCTATGAATACATTTCATATCACCAATATTTGTAACATCTATGAATACATTGTATTTCACCAATATTTGTAACATCTATGAATACATTGTATATCACCAATATTTGTAACATCTATGAATACATTTCATATCACCAATATTTGTAACATCTATGAATACATTTCATATCACCAATATTTGTAACATTATGAATACATTGCATATCACCAATATTTGTAACATCTATGAATACGTTGCATATCACCAATATTTGTAACATCTATGAATACATTGTATTTCACCAATATTTGTAACATCTATGAATACATTGTATATCACCAATATTTGTAACATCTATGAATACATTGTATTTCACCAATATTTGTAACATTATGAATACATTGCATTTCACCAATATTTGTAACATCTATGAATACATTGTATATCACCAATATTTGTAACATTATGAATACATTGCATATCACCAATATTTGTAACATCTATGAATACGTTGCATATCACCAATATTTGTAACATCTATGAATACATTGCATATCACCAATATTTGTAACATCTATGAATACATTGCATATCACCAATATTTGTAACATCTATGAATACATTGTATATCACCAATATTTGTAACATCTATGAATACATTTCATATCACCAATATTTGTAACATCTATGAATACATTGTATATCACCAATATTTGTAACATTATGAATACATTGCATATCACCAATATTTGTAACATTATGAATACATTTCATATCACCAATATTTGTAACATCTATGAATACATTTCATATCACCAATATTTGTAACATCTATGAATACATTGTATATCACCAATATTTGTAACATTTATGAATACATTGCATATCACCAATATTTGTAACATCTATGAATACATTGTATTTCACCAATATTTGTAACATCTATGAATACATTGTATATCACCAATATTTGTAACATCTATGAATACATTTCATATCACCAATATTTGTAACATCTATGAATACATTGCATATCACCAATATTTGTAACATCTATGAATACATTGTATTTCACCAATATTTGTAACATCTATGAATACATTTCATATCACCAATATTTGTAACATCTATGAATACATTGTATTTCACCAATATTTGTAACATCTATGAATACATTGTATATCACCAATATTTGTAACATCTATGAATACATTGTATTTCACCAATATTTGTAACATCTATGAATACATTGCATATCACCAATATTTGTAACATCTATGAATACATTGCATATCACCAATATTTGTAACATCTATGAATACATTTCATATCACCAATATTTGTAACATCTATGAATACATTGTATATCACCAATATTTGTAACATCTATGAATACGTTGCATATCACCAATATTTGTAACATCTATGAATACATTGTATTTCACCAATATTTGTAACATCTATGAATACATTTCATATCACCAATATTTGTAACATCTATGAATACATTGTATTTCACCAATATTTGTAACATCTATGAATACATTTCATATCACCAATATTTGTAACATCTATGAATACATTTCATATCACCAATATTTGTAACATCTATGAATACATTTCATATCACCAATATTTGTAACATCTATGAATACATTTCATATCACCAATATTTGTAACATCTATGAATACATTGCATATCACCAATATTTGTAACATCTATGAATACATTGCATATCACCAATATTTGTAACATCTATGAATACATTGCATATCACCAATATTTGTAACATCTATGAATACATTGTATTTCACCAATATTTGTAACATTATGAATACATTGCATATCACCAATATTTGTAACATCTATGAATACATTGCATATCACCAATATTTGTAACATCTATGGATACATTGTATTTCACCAATATTTGTAACATCTATGAATACATTGTATTTCACCAATATTTGTAACATCTATGAATACATTTCATATCACCAATATTTGTAACATCTATGAATACATTTCATATCACCAATATTTGTAACATCTATGAATACATTTCATATCACCAATATTTGTAACATCTATGAATACATTTCATATCACCAATATTTGTAACATCTATGAATACATTTCATATCACCAATATTTGTAACATCTATGAATACATTGCATATCACCAATATTTGTAACATCTATGAATACATTGCATATCACCAATATTTGTAACATCTATGAATACATTGTATTTCACCAATATTTGTAACATCTATGAATACATTGCATATCACCAATATTTGTAACATCTATGGATACTTTGCATATCACAATTTTTGTGTTGTATTATCTCATTTTCGTCTGTATTTTATCTGCAGGCTTCTAAAAGACAGTCTAGGTGGGAACTCCAAGACAGCCATGATTGCTACTATTGGACCATCCAGTGATCATTATGAGGAAACCATGAGTACACTCAGATATGCCAAACAAGCCAGAACTATAGTAAACATGGCCAAAGTTAATGAAGATCCAAGTGGAAGATTAATACGAGGTCAGTCTGTAATACCATCAGTGAAAATGACTTTCTTGCATAATTTTTGAATAGATAACTTGGTAGATTAATCTAGCAGATTCACCAATGTACATTTTGTATTAAACACTGTTATATGCACACAAGGAAAAAACCATTGAACTAATATATAAGAGTCTTAGACTTTAATACTTGAGTACTCCACATCATTGAATACAGGCTATAAATACCATTGCATTGGCCTGGTGTTTTACAGTAAAAGTAGATTGAATACAGGCAATAAATACAACTGCAGTGGCCTGGTGTTTACAGTAAAAGTAGATTGAATACAGGCAATAAATACCACTGCAGTGGCCTGGTGTTTTACAGTGAAAGTAGATTGAATACAGGCAATAAATACCACTGCAGTGTCCTGGTGTTTTACAGTAAAAGTAGATTGAATACAGGCAATAAATACCACTGCAGTGGCCTGGTGTTTACAGTAAAAGGAGATTGAATACAGGCAATAAATACCATTGCATTGGCCTGGTGTTTTACAGTAAAAGTAGATTGAATACAGGCAATAAATACCACTGCAGTGGCCTGGTGTTTTACAGTGAAAGTAGATTGAATACAGGCAATAAATACCACTGCAGTGTCCTGGTGTTTTACAGTAAAAGTAGATTGAATACAGGCAATAAATACCACTGCAGTGGCCTGGTGTTTTACAGTAAAAGTAGATTGAATACAGGCAATAAATACCACTGCAGTGGCCTGGTGTTTTACAGTGAAAGTAGATTGAATACAGGCAATAAATACCACTGCAGTGGCCTGGTGTTTACAGTAAAAGTAGATTGAATACAGGCAATAAATACCATTGCATTGGCCTGGTGTTTTACAGTAAAAGTAGATTGAATACAGGCAATAAATACCACTGCAGTGGCCTGGTGTTTTACAGTGAAAGTAGATTAAATACAGGCAATAAATACCACTGCAGTGTCCTGGTGTTTACAGTAAAAGTAGATTGAATACAGGCAATAAATACCACTGCATTGGCCTGGTGTTTTACAGTGAAAGTAGATTGAATACAGGCAATAAATACCACTGCAGTGGCCTGGTGTTTACAGTAAAAGTAGATTGAATACAGGCAATAAATACCACTGCAGTGGCCTGGTGTTTACAGTGAAAGTAGATTGAATACAGGCAATAAATACCACTGCAGTGGCCTGGTGTTTTACAGTAAAAGTAGATTGAATACAGGCAATAAATATCACTGCAGTGTCCTGGTGTTTACAGTAAAAGTAGATTGAATACAGGCAATAAATACCATTGCAGTGGCCTGGTGTTTTACAGTGAAAGTAGATTGCAGCACTCACTATTCAGTGAAAATGTGTCAGGTTATATTCAATCTGATTAAAATCTGACGTAGTAAACTTGGCACAATTTCTTTGTTTATCTCTTTTTCCTACGTTTAGTGTCGTTTTTTGTTTTTTTGCTGTGAGTGCCTTGTACCTACATCTGACACAATGCTATAAGAGTTCACAGTCAAATCCTGTACTTACTTGCAGCCAATCAGAATTCATCTTACAATATAAAACTCAAGCATTGAAATAGAAACAAAGAGAACCAATAACAATAACAAGCATTGATGGCTGCACTCTGCACTTGAGCTATTTTTAAACAGAACATTCTGAGAGACTATACCCATAAGACTTGTCATACTTTGACCTTTTACATTGCGATATTCAAAGCAGTACTGTACTATATACACATATATGTAGTAGTACTAGCAGTACATGTAGTAGTAGCTAGACAAGAAGGATTGACCTCACTACTGCATGATGGGATGAGACTTGTGGTGGGGATGGGGGGTGTAGCCTCTTCAGTATTGGGTGAAATCACTGGAGGGGATCACTACAGTAACTGTATATTTTATGGTCTTGGGTTATGAACCCTAACTACTCTGTAATGTCCTGAGAGGAAAACCTCAATTACTTCATTACGTAAGTAAATCATCCTTTTGGAACCCACTACCCTATGAATTATAATGATTTTGCAAAAAAAAAAAAAAAAACCAGTTGAAATTGTGGATGGTAGTGAATATTGACTATTAAAATATTAATAATCTAATTAGTTGTATTTCCCCTGCCATAGAATTGAGAGCAGAGATTGACAAGTTGAAAGGTCAGAAGCAGGATGGTATGGTGTCAGAGACCAACTATCAGGCATCTCTTAATGAGATAGCTACACTCAAGGAGAAACTCAGTGAATCTGAAAGAGCCATGACAGAAGCAACTAGAGCCTGGCGTGATAGATTAGAACAATCTGAGAAAAGAAAAGTGGAAGAATCTAAAATACTTGAGGTAAGAAAAGTGGAAGAATCTAAAATACTTGTGAGAAAGCTTAAATAATCTAAAATACTTGTAAGAAAGCTGGAAGAATCTAAAATACTTGTAAGAAAGCTGGAAGAATCTAAAGTACTTGTAAAAAGTTAAATAATCTAAAATACTTGTAAGAAGTTAAAGAATCTAAAATACTTGTAAGAAGTTAAATAATCTAAAATACTTGTAAGAAAGCTGGAAGAATCTAAAATACTTGTAAAAAGTTAAATAATCTAAAATACTTGTAAGAAAGCTGGAAGAATCTAAAATACTTGTAAGAAAGCTGGAAGAATCTAAAATACTTGTAAGAAGTTAAATAATCTAAAATACTTGTAAGAAGTTAAATAATCTAAAATACTTGTAAGAAGTTAAATAATCTAAAATACTTGTGAGAAAGCTGGAAGAATCTAAAATACTTGTAAGAAAGCTGGAAGAATCTAAAATACTTGTAAGAAGTTAAATAATCTAAAATACTTGGTAAGAAAGCTTGAATAATCTAAAATACTTGTAAGAAGTTAAAGAATCTAAAATACTTGTAAGAAGTTAAATAATCTAAAATACTTGTGAGAAAGCTGGAAGAATCTAAAATACTTGTAAGAAAGCTGAAAGAATCTAAAATACTTGTAAGAAGTTAAATAATCTAAAATACTTGGTAAGAAAGCTTGAATAATCTAAAATACTGAGGTACTAAAGAAAACTCGAAGAATCTAAAATGCTCTTGAGGTAAGAAAACTCGAAGAATCTAAAATGCTCTTGAGGTAAGAAAGCTGGAATAATCTAAAATACTTGAGGTAAGAAAGCTGGAAGAATCAAAAATACTAGTTTTGGCAATGTAATATCTACATATTAAACGTTACAGGAAAATATCTTTCAACTCCTGTGAGATCTGAATACTCATTGACAAATATTTTTTGTTAATCATACATTGTAATTTGTTAAAGATAGATCAAATATTACAAAACAGACTTAGCCCTGTCTTGCCCCTCAGCCCTGTCTTGCTCCTCAGCCCTGTCTTGCTCCTCAGCCCCGTCTTGCTCCTCAGCCCCGTCTTGCTCCTCAGCCCCGTCTTGCTCCTCAGCCCTGTCTTGCTCCTTTGCCTTGTCTTGCTCCCCAGCCCCGTCTTGCTCCTTAGTCCTGCCTTGCTCCTCAGTCTACATCGTACAAAGTGACTGACTAACTGATGGTGCCGTACTACATTGTACAGAGTGACTGACTAACTGATAGTGCTGTACTACATCGTACAAAGAGACTGACTAGCTGACTGCTGTACTACATTGTACAAAGTGACTGACTAACTGATAGTGCCGTACTACATTGTACAAAGTGACTGACTAGCTGATAGTGCCGTACTACATTGTACAAAGTGACTGACTAGCTGATAGTGCCGTACTACATTGTACAGAGTGACTGACTAACTGATGGTGCTGTACTACATTGTACAGAGTGACTGACTAACTGATGGTGCTGTACTACATTGTACAAAGTGACTGACTAACTGATGGTGCCGTACTACATTGTACAGAGTGACTGACTAACTGATAGTGCTGTACTACATCGTACAAAGAGACTGACTAGCTGACTGCTGTACTACATTGTACAAAGTGACTGACTAACTGATAGTGCCGTACTACATTGTACAAAGTGACTGACTAGCTGATAGTGCCGTACTACATTGTACAAACTGACTGACTAGCTGATAGTGCCGTACTACATTGTACAAAGTGACTGACTAACTTATAGTGCTGTACTACATTGTACAAAGTGACTGACTAGCTGATAGTGCTGTACTACATTGTGCAAAGTGACTGACTAACTTATAGTGCCGTACTACATCGTACAAAGTGACTGACTAACTGATAGTGCCGTACTACATCGTACAAAGTGACTGACTAGCTGATAGTGCTGTACTACATTGTACAGAGTGACTGACTAACTGACTGCTGTACTACATTGTACAGAGTGACTGACTAACTGACTGCTGTACTACATTGTACAGAGTGACTGACTAACTGATAGTGCCGTACTACATCTTACAAAGTGACTGACTAACTGACTGCTGTACTACATTGTACAAAGTGACTGACTAACTGATAGTGCCGTACTACATCTTACAAAGTGACTGACTAACTGACTGCTGTACTACATTGTACAAAGTGACTGACTAACTGACTGCTGTACTACATTGTACAAAGTGACTGACTAACTGACTGCTGTACTACATTGTACAGAGTGACTGACTAACTGATAGTGCCGTACTACATTGTACAAAGTGACTGACTAACTGATAGTGCTGTACTACATTTTACAAAGTGACTGACTAGCTGATAGTGCCGTACTACATTGTACAGAGTGACTGACTAACTGATAGTGCCGTACTACATCGTACAAAGTGACTGACTAGCTGATAGTGCTGTACTACATTGTACAGTGTGACTGACTAGCTGATAGTGCCGTACTACATCTTACAAAGTGATTGACTAGCTGATAGTGCTGTACTACATTGTACAATGGGACTGACTAACTGATAGTGCCGTACTACATTGTACAGAGTGACTGACTAACTTATAGTGCCGTACTACATTGTACAAACTGACTGACTAACTGATAGTGCCGTACTACATCGTACAAAGTGACTGACTAGCTGATAGTGCTGTACTGCATTGTACAAAGTGACTGACTAACTTATAGTGCTGTACTACATTGTACAAAGTGACTGACTGACTGATGGTGCTGTACTACATCGTACAATGTGACTGACTAGCTGATAGTGCCGTACTACATCATACAAAGTGACTGACTAACTGATGGTGCCGTACTACATTGTACAGAGTGACTGACTGACTGATGGTGCTGTACTACATCGTACAAAGTGACTGACTAGCTGATAGTGCCGTACTACATCATACAAAGTGACTGACTAACTGATGGTGCCGTACTACATTGTACAGAGTGACTGACTAACTGATAGTGCTGTACTACATTGTACAAAGTGACTGACTGACTGATGGTGCCGTACTACATTGTACAAAGTGACTGACTAACTTATAGTGCCGTACTACATTGTGCAAAGTGACTGACTAGCTGATAGTGCTGTACTACATTGTACAAAGTGACTGACTAACTGATGGTGCTGTACTACATTGTGCAAAGTGACTGACTGACTGATGGTGCTGTACTACATCGTACAAAGTGACTGACTAGCTGATAGTGCTGTACTACATCATACAGAGTGACTGACTAACTGATAGTGCTGTACTACATTGTACAAAGTGACTGACTAACTGATAGTGCCGTACTACATTGTACAAAGTGACTGACTAACTGATGGTGCTGTACTACATTGTGCAAAGTGACTGACTGACTGATGGTGCTGTACTACATCGTACAAAGTGACTGACTAGCTGATAGTGCTGTACTACATCATACAGAGTGACTGACTAGCTGATAGTGCCGTACTACATTGTACAAAGTGACTGACTAACTGATAGTGCCGTACTACATCATACAGAGTGACTGACTGACTGGCAGTGACGGTGCTGTACTACATTTTACAAAGTGACTGACTAGCTGATACTGCTGTACCACATTGTACAAAGTGACTGACTAACTGATAGTGCTGTACTACATTTTACAAAGTGACTGACTAACTGATAGTGCCGTACTACATTGTGCAAAGTGACTGACTGACTGATGGTGCTGTACTACATCGTACAAAGTGACTGACTAGCTGATAGTGCTGTACTACATCATACAGAGTGACTGACTGACTGGCAGTGATGGTGCTGTACTACATTTTACAAAGTGACTGACTAACTGATAGTGCTGTACTACATTTTACAAAGTGACTGACTAGCTGATAGTGCCGTACTACATTGTACAAAGTGACTGACTAACTGATGGTGCTGTACTACATTGTACAAAGTGACTGACTAGCTGATAGTGCTGTACTACATTTTACAAAGTGACTGACTAACTGATAGTGCCGTACTACATTGTACAAAGTGACTGACTGACTGATGGTGCTGTACTACATTGTACAGAGTGACTGACTAGCTGATAGTGCCGTACTACATCGTACAAAGTGACTGACTAGCTGATAGTGCCGTACTACATCGTACAAAGTGACTGACTGACAGTGACGGTGCCGTACTACATTGTACAGAGTGACTATTAATACTAGCTACATATTACTATTAACACTAGCTACATATTACTATTACATATTACTATTAATACTAGCTACATATTACTATTAATACTAGCTACATATTACTATTAATACTAGCTACATATTACTATTAATACTAACTACATATTACTATTAATACTAGCTACATATTACTATTACATATTACTATTAATACTACTACATATTACTATTAATACTAACTACATATTACTATTACATATTACTATTAATACTACTACATATTACTATTAATACTAACTACATATTACTATTACATATTACTATTAATACTACTACATATTACTATTAATACTAACTACATATTACTATTAATACTAACTATATATTAATATTACATATTACTATTAATACTAACTACATATTACTATTACATATTACTATTAATACTAGCTACATATTACTATTAATACTAACTACATATTACTATTACATATTACTATTAATACTAGCTACATATTACTATTAATACTAACTACATATTACTATTACATATTACTATTAATACTAGCTACATATTACTATTAATACTAACTACATATTACTATTAATACTAACTACATATTACTATCAATACTACTTTGGATCATATCTTTGTACTTTACTCGGTAATAGAACACAGATTAAGTAAGAAATTACCTACTTTTGCTTGCTTTGTTGATATGCGCAAAGCCTTTGATCGGGTGGAAAGAAACTGTCTATGGTATAAACTATATAAATGTGGAGTAACAGGAAAATTTTTGAATGTTCTGCGTTCGTTGTATACTGATGTCACATGTAGAGTACAAATTAATCAATACAAAACAGACAGCTTCCCCGTTGACATTGGAGTTAAACAGGGTGATGGTCTTTCACCAACTCTTTTCGCAATGTACATTGATCGATGGCTTAGCAACAGAATTAAAGCAATCTGGTGCAGGCGTAAAACTTGGTGACGATACAATCACTTTACTATTATATGCTGATGATATAGTCCTGTTGGCTGATTCAGAAGAAAATTTACAACGTTTGCTCGACATTGTTCACTCATACTGTACTAAATGGAGACTTCGGCTAAGCCAGGAAAAAACCTTAATCGTTCATTTTAGGAGAAACGGTACACCAAGTACACAATTTCGGTTTAACTGTGGTCCTATGCATGTTGGTGTAACGACTAAATATAAATATTTAGGAATGTATTTTAGTGAACATCTCGAGCCAAATGTTATCACATCTCACCTCGCCGAGTCAGCGTCTAAAGCTATTGGTACTATTATTGCAAAGTGTAAAATGTACGGCGGAATGTCTCACCAGATGTACACAAAGCTCTTTGATACGTTGGTTGTCCCGATTCTTGATTATGTGTCAGCTGTCTGGCACCAGTTCAATAAACAGTATCGATAAAGTTCAACAGCGTGCAATGAGATCGTATCTTGGAGTGGGGATATCAAGCCCGATTGCTTCACTGTATGGTGACATGGGATGGATGTCCAGTGAATACAGACGTAAAATAGAAGTTATTCGATTGTGGGCTCGAATACAGAGATTACCAGACACGAGATTGACAAAACGAGTATTTCTAAACAATCAGATATGGATGAAACGAGCAAAATGTGTGTTTAGAGAAGCAGGACTCCTACATATTTTTGAGTCTAGAAATGACCAAAACGTTAGTATCAATGTTATTTTAGAGCAAGCAAAACAGAAACTGAAATCAAACGAACTGGTAAATTGGAGAATTAATTGTTTAAGTAAACCAAAACTTAGAACATACTGTACATTTAAACACACCTATACTACTGGTCCTTATTTACTGTTCAATATTCCACATAAGTACCGGTCAGTGATCGCAAGGCTGCGTAACGGGACATTACCTTTAAGAATCGAAACTGGGCGTTATTCTAACTTACAGGTGGAAGAAAGAAAATGTATTGTATGTACTGACAATGTTGTTGAAGACGAACTTCATTTTGTTTTTAGTCCCCGCGGACGAAGTCCGGAACGGGGACTTATGGATTGGGTTCCGTCTGTCCGTCCGTGCGTCCGTGCGTCCGTGCATCCGTGCGTCCGTCCGTCCGTCCGTCCGCAGCCGTTTCTTGGAGATGCCTGTACCGATTTTTTTCAAACTTGGTACAGGGGCAACATGCTATGGCATACATATGCACGTCAATTTGTTTTATGATACGATCCAATATGGCCGCCTAGCAGCCATTTTGTTTGCGAATTTTCCCTGTCTAAAGCCATAACTCAGACATGCTCACACAGATCTCATTCAGAGTTGGTATTAGGACAGTGTTCTATGGCATATATGTGCATATTCATTGTTGTCATGATACGATCCAATATGGCCGCCTGACAGCCATTTTGTTTGTGAATTTTCATGTCCAAAGCCATAACTTAGACATGATTGAACAGATCTCATTCAAAGTTGGTATTAGGACAGTGTTCTATGACATACATGTGCATATCCATTTTCATTGTGATACGATCCAATATGGCTGCCTGGCAGCCATTTTGTTTGCAAATTTTCCATGTCCAAAGCCATAACTCAGACATGCTTGAACAGATCTCATTCAAAGTTGGTATTAAGGCAGTGTTCTATGACATACATGTGCATATCCATTTTCATTGTGATACGATCCAATATGGCTGCCTGGCAGCCATTTTGTTTGCAAATTTTCTATGTCCAAAGCCATAACTCAGACATGCTTGAACAGATCTCAATCGAAGTTGGTATTAGGACAGTGTTCTATGACATACATGTGCATATCCATTTTCGTCATGATACGATCCAATATGGCTGCCTGGCAGCCATTTTGTTTGTGAATTTTCCATGTCCAAAGCCATAACTCAGACATGCTTGAACAGATCTCATTCAGAGTTGGTATTAGGACAGTGTTCTATGACATACATTTGCATATCCATTTTCATATTGATATGATCCCCCATACCCGACCAATCCTTTGTTGTTGTAGGCATGTTCCATGTCCGACAAGCAGACACAACATATCTAAGTCTGTTTGATTTAGGTTCACAAGTGTTGTTGCGTGATCAGAGTAGTGCTAATTCCTTAAAACCCAATCATAGCGGGGACTATGTCATTCTCAATGGCTTGTTGATTGTAGACTGTATAATGATATACGGCCACGGTTTATGAAGGCAATTACTGGTACAAAACCAAGTGAGAAACTTGCGCAACTATTCTCACGAAACCACATTAAATCATTCTCGAAGTGTTTATATGATATGTTCATGAGGAGAAGGAAAGCAATTTCAGTTACATAATCCTCCTCATCAGGAATAGTGGTTCATGTTTGTTCTGCTGCTGTTGTTGTTGTTGTTCTAAACGTCACCATCAACACCAACAACACCGACGTTTAACTGAGGGGAAAAGCGATAGGCTTACGATTTATATATATATATACGTTTTTCTCGAATACCACACGTGGAGATACTTTTGGTACAGTGACTCATAAGCCAATTACTTGGCTGGGGTTTCACATAATTACTACTTGTGTATTACAAAGAATTTTTCTCTTTGAGTACTTTATGTACGTGTATACTTTTGTATGTGAAACTGTGTCACTATAATAAAATAATATCTATCTATCTATCTACTATTAATACTAACTACATATTACTATTAATACTATTACATATTACTATTAATACTAACTACATATTACTATTAATACTAACTACATATTACTATTAATACTAACTACATATTACTATTAATACTAACTACATATTACTATTAATACTAACTACATATTACTATTAATACTAACTACATATTACTATTAATACTAACTACATATTACTATTAATACTAACTACATATTACTATTAATACTAACTACATATTACTATTAATACTAACTACATATTACTATTACATGTTACTATTAATACTAACTACATATTACTATTAATACTAACTACATATTACTATTAATACTAACTACATATTACTATTAATACTAACTACATATTACTATTACATGTTACTATTAATACTAACTACATATTACTATTAATACTAACTACATATTACTATTAATACTAACTACATATTACTATTAATACTAACTACATATTACTATTACATGTTACTATTAATACTAACTACATATTACTATTACATGTTACTATTAATACTAACTACATATTACTATTAATACTAGCTACATATTACTATTACATGTTACTATTAATACTAACTACATATTACTATTAATACTAACTACATATTACTATTAATACTAACTACATATTACTATTACATATTACTATTAATACTAACTACATATTACTATTAATACTAACTACATATTACTATTACATATTACTATTAATACTAACTACAAATTACTATTACATATTACTATTAATACTAACTACATATTACTATTAATACTATTACATATTACTATTAATACTATTACATATTACTATTAATACTAACTACATATTACTATTAATACTAACTACATATTACTATTACATATTACTATTAATACTAACTACATATTACTATTAATACTAACTACATATTACTAACTACATATTACTATAATACTAACTACATATTACTATTACATATTACTATTAATACTAACTACAAATTACTATTACATATTACTATTAAATACTAACTACATATTACTATTAATACTATTACATATTACTATTAATACTATTACATATTACTATTAATACTAACTACATATTACTATTAATACTAACTACATATTACTATTAATACTATTACATATTACTATTAATACTATTACATATTACTATTAATACTAACTACATATTACTATTAATACTAACTACATATTACTATTAATACTAACTACATATTACTATTACATGTTACTATTAATACTAACTACATATTACTATTAATACTAACTACATATTACTATTAATACTAACTACATATTACTATTACATGTTACTATTAATACTAACTACATATTACTATTAATACTAACTACATATTACTATTACGTATTACTATTAATACTAACTACATATTACTATTAATACTAACTACATATTACTATTACATGTTACTATTAATACTAACTACATGTTACTATTAATACTAACAACATATTACTATTAATACTAACTACATATTACTATTACATGTTACTATTAATACTAACTACACGTTACTATTAATACTAACAACATATTACTATTAATACTAACTACATATTACTATTACATATTACTCACATACAATACATGCAGTGGGACTATGTCACTACAATACATGCAGTGGGACTATGTCACATACAATACATGCAGTGGGACTATGTCACATACAATACATGCAGTGGGGGGCATGTCACATTCAATGCATACAGTGGGACTACTATGTCACATACAATACATGCAGTGGAACTATGTCACATACAATACATGCAGTGGAGCTATGTCACATACAATACATGCAGTGGAACTATGTCACATACAATACATGTGGTGGAACTATGTCACTACAGTACATGTGGTGGAACTATGTCACATACGATACATGCAGTGGGGGGCATGTCACATACAATACATGCAGTGGGGGGCATGTCACATACAATACATGCAGTGGGGGGCATGTCACATACGATACATGCAGTGGGGGGCATGTCACATACAATACATGCAGTGGGGCTATGTCACATACGATACATGCAAGTGGGGGGCATGTCACATACAATACATGCAGTGGGATAACTATGTCACATACAATACATGCAGTTGGGGGGGGGGGGGGCATCTCTTCAAATGCAGAAAACTTGCTTAATTGGGAAGCTTGAAATTGACATGCCAAAACTTACCTGCTGAGTATTATTGGACAGAATGTGAGAAACATGACAAGACACTGCCTTTGGACTGTGTGAATAAATGATTTGACTATATATTAAAGGTGATTCAAAATGCTCACATTCACTATCGCTAATTTGCTAGACGACATGTTTGTGAAATGCATTCTGGTTTTAAAACTTTTCAAAAGCGTCTGCAAACACCTTAAAATGACCCTTTTTCAGTCACTTCCCTTTGGATTTACTTCGAGAGTTTTCGGGTATTTCCGGTCCCACCTAGACAACGGGATTTTATGACATCATAAGGGGTACACGTTAGCACTAAGACTATGACGAGCATAGTCACTAGGTGAATACAACTCAACAGCATTGTGAAAAAATACATTGCTAGTGGTTGTAACAGACATCAGTAAACAAAAACTACACTCTACATGTCTTATTAACCAACATTTACCGATATTTACTCACACTTTCTGACTAATTGGCAGTGTCTGTGGGTATAAATGCTAAAATATTATCTCCCCATATTATGGCAAAATAAATCAAAACGGCTAGACTACAGTGTAGATATACATAAACACTTGTAATGTCGGTCGCGTGTTTCAATTTATTTCTCTGATTTTTTTATTATTTGCCGAGGAGAAGCATTACAATATCTTCGACACGCATGGTGTTGCGACAGCATATTTTAGCCCACTATACTCACTGATGTCGCCTTTTGAACGGCGCATTTAGCAACAAAGTAAACATATTTATCTTGAATAAATAAACTAGCTATTAGATTCCCATATTATCAGCAATAAAATTGTAAAGAATTGAGGAAATTTCGTGAGTTTAGTGTTGTCATTTATATGACTTTAGCAACTCGTCTGGAAGAAAACTTGTATGGTTTCCCTTGTTCCCATATCACTTCATACAACAAGCCTATTTAATATTCATTAGAAGAATTTTGTAACGAATCATGGTATTCGAAGTATACAGTTTAGAAAACCAACAAATCAAATATCGCGATGTGTTCATGATATTAAATATGATTGGACAATATTGACGTCGGCAATCAAGGTCGTGACCCCAGCACATGGTTATGAAAGAAAGCCTGCAACTAGATACTTAGCCACGTCCGGTCCAATTTCTCAGGGTTTGTTTTGAAGTTAGAGACGTTATTTCTGTACAACTTGAAGAATTTTACAATATATCTGATTGATAAATATGGATTACATCAACACGTGGATAAATTTAACCCGACACGAATGTGCACTGTGCTCTCCCGATTCCATACGTACATTGTACATACACTGCTTCAGCTTTGATCGGCGGAACTATCCTAGTATAAGCTTACTGCCGCGGCCGCGGTGACTGAACAAAACTTGACAACACTACCCCTCTACCAATATATAATAATCACTTGTATACCATGATAAAAACAAGCAATAATTCGAGTCCCCAACAAGTCGATGAGACCTACTTCTGTTCAGTCCGATCCAAATGCGAGTATCTTAGGTTTTATATGGGTTTCAGACTCGGACTAGAGTATTACGCCCTAGACAATAATAGATGTAAACTTGTGTTCACAAGCCAAACATGTGACAATACAAGACCACAACGAAAATTGTGAAAAATTTACAGGTCACTCTCATTTTATATATGGACAACAAAATTAGGTCGGTCACAGTTCCATTTACATGATGCAATGACTCGGAGCGTGCTTCCGTATGCTCGGAGCAAATCGAATCAATTAGTGTATTATGGGACCAACAAATATATTGTGGCACATGTCCCGATACGCCTTCTTGAAGTTTCCCATTGGTATTCTAATAGCTAGTATATTTATTCGAGATGAAATATGTTTACGTTGTTGTTAAATGGACGCGAGTACGACTGGGCTAAAATATGCCGTCCTTGGCCCGGGGATGCCGTCAAAACGTCACGACGGTATCGTAATGCTTCTTGTCGGCAAATAATAAAAAATCAGATAAATAAAAGTCAATGAATGTGAAACACGCGACATTACAAGTGTTTATATATAACTAGTCGAGCCGTTTTATTTTGTCATAATATGGGAAGATAATATTTTAGCATTTATAGCCACAGACACTGCCAATTAGTCAGAAAGTGTGAGTAAATATCGGTAAATGTTGGTTAATAAGACATGTAGAGTGTAGTTTTTGTTTACTGATGTCTGTTACAACCACTAGCAATGTATTTTTTCACAATGCTGTTGAGTTGTATTCACCTAGTGACTACGCTCGTCATAGTCTTAGTGCTAACGTGTACCCCTTATGACGTCATAAAATCTTGTGGTCTAGGTGGGGCCGGAAATACCCGAAAACTCTTGAAGTAAATCCGAAGGGAAGTGACTGAAAAAGGGTCATTTTAAGGTGTTTGCAGACGCTTTTGAAAAGTTTTAAAACCAGAATGCATTTCACAAACATGTCGTCTAGCAAATTAGCGATAGTGAATGTGAGCATTTTGAATCACCTTTAAGCTTGACTTCAAACAAGTCCTTGTGAGTTGTAGCATGAACTGTTCAGTTAACTCTGAGTGCATGTGTGTACTCCTTGTTACTCAAAGATTAGTAAACATTGCACTTAGTCTAACCAAACTTTATTCATTGAATTCCATACCAATGGTTGTACATGTACTTCTTTCCAGAGAGCTGGGGTAGCATTTAAAATTGACAACAAGCTACCAAACCTTGTAAATCTTAATGAGGACCCTCAACTTTCTGAAGTGCTACTGTATCTCCTCAAAGATGGATGGACTAGAGTTGGACACATCAATGGCAACTCTGATAATGAGATACAACTATCTGGTGCTCTAGTATCAGATACTCATTGGTAAGTTAATAGAAATACAAGTTTCCTGCCCAAGTCTGATATTTTATCGAGAACTTAGCATCCACCCGAGTTAATTAACACTACCACTGACCTATTAGCAACCAGACAAGTTGATTAACACTACCACTGACCTATTAGCAACCAGACAAGTTAATTAACACTACCACTGACCTATTAGCAACCAGACAAGTTAATTAACACTACCACTGACCTATTAGCATTCAGACAAGTTAATTAACACTACCACTGACCTATTAGCAACCAGACAAGTTAATTAACACTACCACTGACCTATTAGCATTCAGACAAGTTAATTAACACTACCACTGACCTATTAGCATGCAGACAAGTTAATTAACACTACCACTGACCTATTAGCAGCCAGACAAGTTAATTAACACTACCACTGACCTAATAGCATGCAGACAAGTTAATTAACACTACCACTGACCTATTAGCAACCAGACAAGTTAATTAACACTACCACTGACCTATTAGCAACCAGACAAGTTAATTAACACTACCACTGACTTATTAGCATCCAGACAAGTTAATTAACACTACCACTGACCTATTAGCATCCAGACAAGTTAATTAACACTACCACTGACCTATTAGCATCCAGACAAGTTAATTAACACTACCATTGACCTATTAGCAACCAGACAAGTTAATTAACACTACCATTGACCTATTAGCAACCAGACAAGTTAATTAACACTACCATTGACCTATTAGCATCCAGACAAGTTAATTAACACTACCACTGACCTATTAGCATTCAGACAAGTTGATTAACACTACCACTGACCTATTAGCATGCAGACAAGTTGATTAACACTACCACTGACCTATTAGCATGCAGACAAGTTGATTAACACTACCACTGACCTATTAGCATGCAGACAAGTTAATTAACACTACCACTGACCTATTAGCATGCAGACAAGTTGATTAACAGTACCACTGACCTATTAGCATGCAGACAAGTTAATTAACACTACCACTGACCTATTAGCATCCAGACAAGTTAATTAACACTACCACTGACCTATTAGCATGCAGACAAGTTAATTAACACTACCACCGACCTATTAGCATGCAGACAAGTTAATTAACACTACCTCTGACCTATTAGCATCCACCCGAGTTGATTAACACTACCACTGACCTATTAGCAACCAGACAAGTTAATTAACACTACCATTGACCTATTAGCATGCAGACAAGTTAATTAACACTACCACTGACCTATTAGCATCCAGACAAGTTAATTAACACTACCACTGACCTATTAGCAACCAGACAAGTTAATTAACACTACCACTGACCTATTAGCAACCAGACAAGTTAATTAACACTACCACTGACCTATTAGCAACCAGACAAGTTAATTAACACTACCACTGACCTATTAGCATCCAGACAAGTTAATTAACACTACCACTGACCTATTAGCAACCTGACAAGTTAATTAACACTACCACTGACCTATTAGCATGCAGACAAGTTAATTAACACTACCACTGACCTATTAGCAACCAGACAAGTTAATTAACACTACCATTGACCTATTAGCATTCAGACAAGTTAATTAACACTACCATTGACCTATTAGCATCCAGACAAGTTGATTAACACTACCACTGACCTATTAGCATTCAGACAAGTTAATTAACACTACCATTGACCTATTAGCATTCAGACAAGTTAATTAACACTACCACTGACCTATTAGCATCCAGACAAGTTAATTAACACTACCATTGACCTATTAGCATTCAGACAAGTTAATTAACACTACCACTGACCTATTAGCAGCCAGACAAGTTAATTAACACTACCACTGACCTATTAGCAACCAGACAAGTTAATTAACACTACCACTGACCTATTAGCAACCAGACAAGTTAATTAACACTACCACTGACCTATTAGCATCCAGACAAGTTAATTAACACTACCACTGACCTATTAGCAACCTGACAAGTTAATTAACACTACCACTGACCTATTAGCATGCAGACAAGTTAATTAACACTACCACTGACCTATTAGCAACCAGACAAGTTAATTAACACTACCATTGACCTATTAGCATTCAGACAAGTTAATTAACACTACCATTGACCTATTAGCATCCAGACAAGTTGATTAACACTACCACTGACCTATTAGCATTCAGACAAGTTAATTAACACTACCACTGACCTATTAGCAACCAGACAAGTTAATTAACACTACCACTGACCTATTAGCAACCAGACAAGTTGATTAACACTACCACTGACCTATTAGCATCCAGACAAGTTAATTAACACTACCATTGACCTATTAGCAACCAGACAAGTTGATTAACACTACCACTGACCTATTAGCATCCATACAAGTTAATTAACACTACCACTGACCTATTAGCATCCAGACAAGTTAATTAACACTACCACTGACCTATTAGCAACCAGACAAGTTGATTAACACTACCATTGACCTATTAGCAACCAGACAAGTTAATTAACACTACCACTGACCTATTAGCATCCAGACAAGTTAATTAACACTACCATTGACCTATTAGCAACCAGACAAGTTGATTAACACTACCACTGACCTATTAGCTTCCAGACAAGTTAATTAACACTACCACTGACCTATTAGCAACCAGACAAGTTGATTAACACTACCATTGACCTATTAGCAACCAGACAAGTTAATTAACACTACCACTGACCTATTAGCAACCAGACAAGTTAATTAACACTACCACTGACCTATTAGCAACCAGACAAGTTAATTAACACTACCACTGACCTATTAGCAACCAGACAAGTTAATTAACACTACCACTGACCTATTAGCAACCTGACAAGTTGATTAACACTACCATTGACCTATTAGCAACCAGACAAGTTAATTAACACTACCACTGACCTATTAGCAACCAGACAAGTTGATTAACACTACCACTGACCTATTAGCATCCAGACAAGTTAATTAACACTACCATTGACCTATTAGCATCCAGACAAGTTAATTAACACTACCACTGACCTATTAGCAACCAGACAAGTTAATTAACACTACCACTGACCTATTAGCAACCAGACAAGTTGATTAACACTACCACTGACCTATTAGCATGCAGACAAGTTAATTAACACTACCATTGACCTATTAGCATTCAGACAAGTTAATTAACACTACCACTGACCTATTAGCAACCAGACAAGTTGATTAACACTACCACTGACCTATTAGCATGCAGACAAGTTAATTAACACTACCATTGACCTATTAGCATTCAGACAAGTTAATTAACACTACCACTGACCTATTAGCATGCAGACAAGTTAATTAACACTACCACTGACCTATTAGCATGCAGACAAGTTAATTAACACTACCACTGACCTATTAGCAACCAGACAAGTTAATTAACACTACCACTGACCTAATAGCAACCAGACAAGTTAATTAACACTACCACTGACCTATTAGCATCCAGACAAGTTAATTAACACTACCACTGACCTATTAGCATTCAGACAAGTTAATTAACACTACCACTGACCTATTAGCAACCAGACAAGTTAATTAACACTACCACTGACCTATTAGCATCCAGACAAGTTAATTAACACTACCACTGACCTAATAGCATGCAGACAAGTTAATTAACACTACCACTGACCTATTAGCAACCAGACAAGTTAATTAACACTACCACTGACCTATTAGCAACCAGACAAGTTAATTAACACTACCATTGACCTATTAGCATGCAGACAAGTTAATTAACACTACCATTGACCTATTAGCAACCAGACAAGTTAATTAACACTACCACTGACCTATTAGCATCCAGACAAGTTAATTAACACTACCACTGACCTATTAGCAACCAGACAAGTTAATTAACACTACCATTGACCTATTAGCATGCAGACAAGTTAATTAACACTACCATTGACCTATTAGCAACCAGACAAGTTAATTAACACTACCACTGACCTATTAGCAACCAGACAAGTTAATTAACACTACCATTGACCTATTAGCATGCAGACAAGTTAATTAACACTACCACTGACCTATTAGCAACCAGACAAGTTAATTAACACTACCACTGACCTATTAGCAACCAGACAAGTTAATTAACACTACCATTGACCTATTAGCAGCCAGACAAGTTAATTAACACTACCATTGACCTATTAGCAGCCAGACAAGTTAATTAACACTACCACTGACCTATTAGCATTCAGACAAGTTAATTAACACTACCACTGACCTATTAGCATGCAGACAAGTTAATTAACACTACCACTGACCTATTAGCATCCAGACAAGTTAATTAACACTACCACTGACCTATTAGCATTCAGACAAGTTAATTAACACTACCATTGACCTATTAGCATTCAGACAAGTTAATTAACACTACCATTGACCTATTAGCATCCAGACAAGTTGATTAACACTACCACTGACCTATTAGCATCCAGACAAGTTAATTAACACTACCACTGACCTATTAGCAACCAGACAAATTAATTAACACTACCACTGACCTATTAGCAACCAGACAAGTTAATTAACACTACCACTGACCTATTAGCAACCAGACAAGTTAATTAACACTACCATTGACCTATTAGCAACCAGACAAGTTAATTAACACTACCACTGACCTATTAGCAACCAGACAAGTTAATTAACACTACCACTGACCTATTAGCAACCAGACTACAATGTCACGATTGGTGATTCCATCAGAAATTAGGTCTAAAATGTGTCTCTTTGATAAAAAATCTGTAATGCAAAACTAAAACTACTGAGCAGATTGGGCTGAAATCTAATGGGCCTATAGGGATGTGTACACAAAATAACAATCCCATCAGCGATATGCAAGTTAAGTCTAAAAGCGCAATTTTAGTAAAGTTATATCTTGAAATCTACATGATGGATGGGGCTGAAACCTGGTGAGGATGTTTCTGGAGGTGTTATTCTGAAGTTGTTTTTCAAATCACGTAGACGAAACTGGCCCCAGCAACCACAGCCATGCCCTTAGCAACAGTGAACTGGTGATTCTTATTGCAAAGATAACAGGGATGGGTAAGTGAGTAAAGAATAAAAATATGTATGTTAAGATGCCTAGCAACAAGACCCACACCCCCATAGCAACAGCCAAATGATGGGTTTTATTGCAAAGATAGAAAGTGGGAAGGGCAAGATTCCAAAAATGTATGCAAATATGCCTAGCAACAAGACCATGCCCATAGCCCATAGCAACAGCCAAATACAGTTGTACTATAATGCCATTGGCGCTATTTTTGCATTGATTTCTTTTTAAATATGTCTTTATCAGTAATATCAACCATGTTGGAAACTTGGTAACCATAGCACCAATTGGACAGGCTCAGACATTTGTGAACGGAGCATTGATTGGAGAAGCCACTGTCTTACACCATGTAAGTAACTTAAACTATCTTTGAAGGTTCAGGAATAATGAAGAATCTGTGTTGAGTAAAAGGTTGGCATGTCATTGGGTTTAAAAGGGGAAAGCTGGTTGTTAGTTCCCGCGGACGAAGTCCGGAACGGGGACTTATGGATTGGGTTCCGTCTGTCCGTGCGTCCGTCCGTCCGTCCGTCCGTCCGCAGCTGTTTCTTGGAGATGCCTGGACCGATTTTTTTCAAACTTGGTACAGGGGCAACATACTATGGCATACATATGCACGTCAATTTGTTTTATGATACGATCCAATATGGCCGCCTAGCAACCATTTTGTTTGCGAATTTTCCCTGTCTAGAGCCATAACTCAGACATGCTTTAACAGATCTCATTCAAAGTTGGTATTAGGACAGTGTTCTATGACATACATGTGCATATTCATTGTTGTCATGATACGATCCAATATGGCCGCCTAGCAGCCATTTTGTTTGTGAATTTTCATGTCCAAAGCCATAACTCAGACATGCTTGAACAGATCTCATTCAAAGTTGGTATTAGGACAGTGTTCTATGACATACATGTGCATATCCATTTTCATTGTGATACGATCCAATATGGCTGCCTGGTAGCCATTTTGTTTGTGAATTTTCATGTCCAAAGCCATAACTCAGACATGCTTGAACAGATCTCATTCAAAGTTGGTATTAGGACAGTGTTGTATGACATACATGTGCATATCCATTTTCGTTGTGATACGATCCAATATGGCTGCCTGGCAGCCATTTTGTTTGCGAATTTTCATGTCCAAAGCCATAACTCAGACATGCTTGAACAGATCTCATTTAAAGTTGGTATTTGGACAGTGTTCTATGACATACATGTGCATATCCATTTTCGTCGTGATACGATCCAATATGGCTGCCTGGCAGCCATTTTGTGTGTGAATTTTCCATGTCCAAAACCATAACTCAGACTCCATTTTCATCGTGATATGATCCCCCATACCCAACCAATCCTTTATTGTTGGAGGCATATTCTATGTCCAACAAGCACACACAACATATCTAAGTCTGTTTGTTTTAGGTTCACAAATGTTGTTGCGTTATCAGAGTAGTGATAATTCCTTAAAACCCAATTATAGCGGGGACTATGTCATTCTCAATGACTTGTTTTACATGTGTGACATGTTTTCTGATGAAGATGCGAGTTCCACCACAAGAATTCTTGATTTCATATTGAATATCAAATGCTTTGTAATTTAACACCCCAAAAGAAGGCACATATAAACAATGTTTGATAAAGTTGTAACATTGATATTAATATCCATATTTACAGGGTGATCGTCTGGTGATTGGAGATCACTACTTCAGGGTCAATCATCCACATGAAGTAAAGAGTGGACGGCGGAAATCTACCACTGGTCACCCAATTGATTTTGAGTTTGCTAAGAATGAACTCATCACTGCACAGAATGCAAAGTATGTCCACCTTTGAATGTATTTTTATTCTTTATAGTCATTTAGTTGCATTATTTAGGTGACTTGAAAAGTGCTATACCGCAACCTTGAAAACTGTCTTTTATATGACGTCACCAATAAATACAAAGCCAACTATTCAAAATTGCATGACAAGTGAGAAAAAAAAAGTTAAAACAGGTGATTGGAGGCCAACCTAAGCAGACATAAACTTGAACTGTTTTACTGCATATTGTTCTCAAGTGCAGAGAAGGGACGAGTTTTGTCGCACTTACTTGTATTCTAACTTTAAGCATAGACAGTGGAGGGGAGACCACAGTCTATGCTTTAAGGTACCGGGAGCAATTGCTCAACTGATTCTGATGTCATCCGACACAGCATGAAGTGTTTTGGGCAAGATCGATTTTTAACTTTTTATTTGCACATGTCAAATTGTCTGTTTGCCAGCATGGCCAGCACAGTCAGAGAGGAGAAACAGATATTCCAATATTCCTGATCCTTTACCAAAATATGCACAAGAATTGTGATTCCTGACAAATAAGATCTTATGTACTGCACAAACCAGCAATGTTACGACTGAAAAGCCAACAAAACAACTCCTACACTGTCACCACGATCTGCTATGCAGAGACCTACTTTCCCATTCCACTCCATAAGCATGATGCTATCCGTAACCTCTCATGAATATTTATTAAAATATGTCATCTTTGGCTTTGCTCAGAGAGATTTTTCCATGTTCAGACTAATCCTTTGATCCAACTTAGCGTGTAAGTGGGAAGTATGCGGATGGTAATGTAGTTCTACGGTATGGTGATTCTTTCGTAATTCCATGGTAACTCTGACCTATTGATGTTAGGTTTTCATTGTTAGGGTGATTATTCGTTACAGATTTACACGAGTTCGCCCGGGACTTGAAAATGACAAGGTTTGGACTCAAAAATGGACCATTTTCACAGTTTTTACCTCCTGTACTGGAGGTTACCTCCCGTAAGGGTACGGGAGGATTTAAAAGGGGGATGTCTGTCTGTGTGTCTGTCATGTGTCCGTATGTATGTGTGTGTGTGTCTGTCTGTCTGTGTCACCATTTTCTTAAAGTGGCCATATGGATAAGAATTTCGTATTTATTTTGGATTTTTATTTGATAAAACAAATTCACTGTTTTTATACTTGAAAAAATAATGCGAAAGAGCATATACCAAGTCCATGTTCATAACTCAATACATTGCAAAAAGATGGAAAAAGTGTAAAAAGTTTGTTATTGTACGTACAATAACAAACATTTTATACATTGTTTAATGTTTTGCAGTTTATTGAGTTATGAACATGGACTTGGTATATGTTATTTCACATTATTTTTTCAAGTAGAAAAACATAGTGAAGCTGTTTTATCAAATAAAAATCCAAAATAAATACCAAATTCTCATCCATATGGCCACTTTAAAAAATGGCTGGCTCAATTATAATGAAATTTAGTACATATAATGTTTGGGGTAATGGCTAGACCTGATTAGTTTTTGAGCGAGACATGTTCATGTTCATTAGAGAAATTTGCATATCAATTAAATCAACTAATTAAGCAATATCTCAAAACTGCATACTTCAATTTCAATATATTTGTTAAGGATAACAACATACATTTGTCCTATCAAGTTTGTTGATGTACCTTAATACAGTGTTAATGAATAATTTGCATAATTAATGATATTTGGTAATTAGGCTATATCTTAAGAATGCTTACTTCAATTTCAATACAATTCAGTACATACAATAACCATAACAAAACACATGTCCTATCAAGTTTATTGATGTACCTTAGAGTGTTAATGAATAATTTGCATAATTAATGAGTTTTGGTAATTAGGCTAAATCTTAACACTGCATACTTCAATTTCAATACAATTTAATACATTTGTTAATCATAACAGAGTGCATATTTCCTATAAAAGTTGTTGATTTCCCTTAAAGATTTAGTAAATAATTTGCATAATTAATTATTTTCAGTAATTAGGCTATATCTCAGACTGCATACTTCATTTTCAATATAATTTACTTCATACATTAAACATAACAAACTTTATATGCCCTATAAAGTTGTTGATATACCTTACAGTGTTATTAACTAATTTGCATGATTGATGATTTTCGGTAATTAAGATATGTTATAAGAATGCATACTTGAATTTCAATATAATTTAGTACATACATTAACCGTAACAAAGCGGATATGTCCAATAAAATTCGTTGATATAGCTTACAGTTTTAACGAAAAAATTGCATGATTTTAGGTAACTAGGCTGTATCTTAAAAATGGAAGCTTCAAATTTCGTATAATATGGTACATATATCAACCATAATAATATGCACCTGTCCTATGAAGTTTGTTGCTACAACTTTTACTTTTAATGAGTATTTTGAATAATGAACGATATTCAGTAATTAAGCAGTATCATGCAATCTTCAAATTCCATATAATTTGGCACATACATTAACCTAAGAAAGCATTTTGACAACTATATTATTGCATGCTGTTGACTTAGTACCTCCCATTGCATTTACATAAGCAACAGCTGTAGTATTATCAATTTGCAACTGTATATGAATATTCTGTTCTTTAGAACAAAGGGATTGCAGTGCATATAATGCTGCCAATATTTCTAGGTAATTGATATGGTGTCGACTTTCTTCTAAAGTCCATCAACCACTTGTTGACTTGTGAGATCTACATGCACCCGAACCTTTTAGAAATGCATCAGATTGCATGACTATTTAATTTTGTTCTTTGAATTTTACATATATTTTGCCAAATAATGCATAATATGGTGATTTGGGTTACCATGGCAACAGATGTTCCGAAAATGATAACTATTTTTGAACTCAGCATAACAAACTACCCAATATAGGGTGGTCAATATGCAAATAAACTATGTTATAATTGAATTTATCATGTTATTTTCGAGATATGTAGGTGTTTAACCAACACAACATTTTTTAGTCTACTCTGTTTCCATGGAAACAGCTGTCCTATTTTAGGCTACTTGTTTTACAACAGATAGCCCCATCTCATACATGTCAAAAACAAGGAAAATTTTTCATTAAAGCCCAAGGTGCAACCAGGCTATGTGCCCACGCTACGGAAGTAGGTTTGCGCATGTGCAACGGAATATGTTTGTTTATCTGGGAGGAGCATTTGGTGAATCCGACCCGGGTAGTTTATCAACATATTAGTGGCAGTTCACACATATTGGTTACATGTAGTTCTTGCCTAATCCGAAGAGTTCCTTGTTATATTTTTTTTCAAGTGGCAGTGTTTCTGCTACGTTTTTTTTTTTTCGGTGCGTATGTACGGCCAGACACCCAGTCTGGGTGAAACATGTATTTCTATAAACTTATACATAAAAATTATAACCCGAAAAATTATATTTTGAGGGACCTGTTCTAACACATCCAAACACTATTACACAGTGACAATTTGTATAATTGAAATTGTAAACTGATATTCTTGGGTACGAACTAACTTACTTACTTGTATCATTTGTACAAGGTACTAGATTACAGTTGCACACGTACACACAAGCATCGACATTTGGTCGATCATTACCACACCAAAATTGTTAGATAGATGAGAATTTTTTTACAGATTACAGATTACATGTAGGTCGTGTTCTGACAACATAATCAGGAAAACTTCACAAGTAGTGCACGGACCAGAGTGGACTAAGCATTACACTTCCATACTTACTGTACATGTACACTAGGTAGCTAGCTATGTGCGATCTCGAGTTTGGTAGAAATGTCATTAATGTTCCCGTTATTTTTCTTTCGTGTTCTAATTCTTTGAAAGTATCAGTTATGGCTGTTTTATGATTGATTAAACTTGTATTTCCAAACCCAATGTCCCATCTCAGAAAACAGTCAATAAAATCACAAACATGTGCTTTTCCGACTTATCCCGATGTATATGAGTACCACCCCAGCTATTTCAAAACAAACAAAAATGGATACGTCGTGATGGGGTGAGTACGGACTCTTGTTTGGTCTCTGCTCTGTCTCCGTGCATATGTTTGACTACGATGTCAGTTGATGTCATTTACATTTCGAGGATTATTGTTGGATATTGCCAAAACATATGGAAGCGATTTTTGAGAAATCTCGAAAGAATTTTAATACGATTTCTCAACTTTCAAATTTGAATGAAACAAATATTTATGATGCCTCCTAGTCTTGCTGCTAGACGTTCGGGCTTTCTTTCGATGCTATAACTATAAGCGAACGAAGTTCACATGTGAGGGCTTGCCCGAACAGTCTAGCGAATGTCATTTTCAGACCGGACATTCCATTGAGATTATGATAAGCGGTGGGTTGGGCCATATATGCATATATATACTTTAATATATTCAATCTCTGCATGCAGGTGTTGACAAACACATTTATGTCATTACTATGTCTTATCAGTTTATGGTAATTGTGTTTGATGAGTGTGTAGACGTTGTCATTCACACATTTTAGTTAACGCATTGGTGGTCATTTTTACAAGCCCCTCCTTAAGATGAATATGCATGAAAATTTAGCTATTGTCCTCTGTTTGTGCTTGTCGCTAATACGGTTCTCTGATTGGCAGTTATTTATATCCTGATGACATTCACTAGACCTCGGATGTTCCATCCTCGATAGTGTTGTTCGGCAGTGTGTCGTATTTTATCGGAAGAACATCCGAGGGCTAGCTGATAGACTAGATGCCTCCATGATTGTACTTGTAGTCTTGTTAGTTCGCGTTACGTTCATCTCCACAACATGCACAGAGCTAGAGATGGTAGAGAACAGTCGACAGGTATAGGAACTAGACTAGGCAGTGATGTATGATCTATGTTTTTGAGAAATCTCGAAAGAATTTTAATACGATTTCTCAACTTTCAAATTTGAATGAAACAAATATGTACGATGCCTCCATGATTGTACTTGTAGTCTTGTTAGACAGTTGTCCTTGAAATTTGAGGATCATTGCAGAAATAAAAGAGTTGCCAACGTTAGATTTGTTTATGAATTATATCACTCGTTTATCAGTATCAAATGTCGCGATAAATGTTTCAAAAATGTCTTGCTTCGGGGTCATCAGAAAATTTAACTGAAAGTATGGGAATTCTTGATCGAAACATATTCAGTCATAAAATCGTCAGGTTTCTGACAATTTCCAATACTTGTTACAAGAAAGGCTGCATTTCAAGGATATTTGGTTAGCTACATGTATTACATCTGATGCCATACACGTGACACACACAATCATTGTCCAGTTTGCACCACATGGTATGCCATGCTTCCTGTACACGTACCGTATGTCTATCTTGCCTGTCAGTGCTACATTTAGCTTCCTCTCTTCATTTTTCTCAGAATATTTGGTTAGCTACATGTATTACATCTGATGCCTTATACGTGACACGCATGATGATTGTCAAGTTTGCTCCACATGGTGTGCCTCGCCTCTTTGTCTCGACGTCTATCTTGTCTGTCAGTGCTACATTTTACTTCCTCTCTTCATTTTTCTCAGATGTTATAAGAATTTGAAAATAGTCAGTGTCCGATCGACAAAATTTCTTACCACTGAAGTTTAGAAAACATTTAGTTCTACTCTATGTAAACGCCGTGTTGTATGATGCCGTGTTGTTGCATCATACATCATGAGATGTCACATTGACCTCACAGTTTGCTTCACTCTTCCTTCAATGTCTGGTCCTATGAAACTAGTTCGAAGGCTTTCGCTAGCGATAGCGTGGCCAGTATTGTTTTACTGTGTAATCGTCAAATGTTTTCCAAATAATTATGAATTTATTTCTTCTTTTTTTTACACTTTGGGTATTTTACTTGCTATTAGTACTTCTGGGCAACTCATATATAATTTTCCGACCTTAGAATTTTTTTCAATGATCGTCAGGTTTTAGTACTTTCCTAAGCCGGTCCCACAACTAAACTGTTGTGGTTATACTTATAAGTTATAGCTGGGCGTTGTGACCGGTAGGTAACCAGCTATTATCTACATCACTGCCTACTAGGTATAGGTACGTCAGTGACACAACTACTTGACAGAAAACACTTGTCACACACACAAAAAGTTGTATGAAATTGTGATTTTACTAAGGAGTGTAGCAAACCCAGAACGTACATCAATCAAACTGAGAAACATTTTGGTTTCATTTTATGTCATTCTATTTCAGTAACAATGTATTATTTTCACGTACCGTTCGCACATGTGAGCTTGATTTTAGGCAAAATATCGGGCTAATAGAGTGCATACAGACTCTTTTGTTCACTTGTATTGTTTGCATTTGGTATTTGGCATTTCACACTTAGTTTATTTGCACCATTCACAGTGTCTTATCATGCTTTGTGTAACTTGTAAGCCTAATTGACAACTGGGCCAACGGTTTTTACTAGACAAATTTGAAACAAAGTTTGCGTCAGTTTCATGGTAAACCTGCTATATTGGCTATCAAACTTAGTTAACGTCAGTTATTTCTACTCATGTTGCATCACTATATATTTACAAACAGTATATATGAAATATGAGAGCCATATGAAACTTTTTCAGTGCAAAATGGGATGAAGATATGAGGGCAAAGTCAGTGCTCCTTACAGCAGTTTGAATTTCCCGCATATGCATACATTACCCATAATCCTCTTTATATAGTGGACATCTGCCTTTAGTTTTTATTTTTTTCCATGTTTGATGTCAAATTTTGGAAAAACTAGCCACATATTATGGTGATTCTGGTTACCATGGTAACATATGTTAATAAAATGACCCCATTTTTCGAACTCAGCATACAAAACTCCCCCAGGTAGGGTGGTTACTATTCAAATAAACTTGATTATTTTAAAAATTATTATTATTATATAATATTATTTAATTATTATAAACTGATCTCTCTAAAATACAGCTTAAAAATCAAAGGGTCACCGAAAGACTATGTATATCATACACATTTTGTGTTCGTCAGCTTGGGCCTAAGAACAATTTAAGTAGATAAGAAACATTCTTCCCACAGACTCAATGCAAATATAAACAATACCGTCCAACCCCAACTGATACACAGACATACACAATGTCCTTGGAACAAAGAAGCTATTTAATGTCATCACATTGCATGCTCAGATTTTGACACATACAAATTGAAACTAGCAAAAATTTGTCGGCTTGCATGGTGACGTGTGTAAACAAAAAGTGCCTGCTTGTTGGCAGGAGTGTGGTGTTGTTTATATTTGTAATGGCTGGTCTGTGGGAAGCCTGTTTCTTATCTATCTACATTGTTCTTGGGGAACATAAAATGTGTACGATATACACACTCTTTCGGTGAACCTTCAATTTTTTTAATTGTAATAATGTTCACATATTGCAAGATGTCATGTTATACGCTGCTCTCACAAACTGTGTGCAGTGCAAACTGAGGTACTTCACTATGTGATCATGCATGTCGGTCATGGTTTCATTTTTGTCTTGTAACAAAACTAAGAGTTGCAACCATAGACAGTTTCCCCTCCATTGTCTATGTAGCAACATACTACAGAGTTTAAAAGTTTTAAGAAAGAAGGACAAAAAAACCCACCAAATTATAGTAAATTACTTCTTTCATAATGTTTACAGTGATGTTCTTTTCAATTTATATTCACCAGACTTGAAGCTGAACTAGAAGAAGCCAGGTTGAAAGCACAGGAAGAAATAATGATGGAAATACAGAAAGCCAAGGTATATGCGCTATAGAATTAAAACTGCTAGGACAAGAATATAGTAACAACGTGGTACAATATAAATACACACTGCAAGGGCAGAAATGTATCATAGACTTGTATGTATAGATTGTTAGTCAGTGCTGTATTCCAGACATCAGTTAATAAAACATTGTGGTTTGTTTGCCACAGGAAGCTGCTCAACTTGAAATGGAGAGCCAGAAGACTGATTATGAATACAGAATGTCAAGATTAGAAGACCAGTTGGTAAGACATGTTAGTTAGGAGTAGGATTCAATTTAAAAAACAGCTTCACCTTGAATGCAAAAGTTGTGTTAAAAACAACCAGATTTAAAGGTGATTCAAAATGCTAACATTCACTATTGCTATTTTGCTAGACGACATGTTTGCGAAATGTATTCTGGTTTAAAACTTTAAAAACGCGTCTGCAAACATCTTAAAATGACCTTTTTTTCAGTCAGTTCCCTATGGATTTACTTTGAGAGTTTTCGGGTATTTCCGGTCCCACCTAGACCACAGGATTTTAAAGATGTCATAGAGAGACATCGTTAGCACGTAGCCTATGACGAGCGTAGTCAACAGGTGAATAAAACTCAACAGCATTGTGAAAAAATACATTGCTGGTGGTTGACACTGATAATTAGTCAGAAAGTGTGAGTAAATATCGGTAAATGTTGGTTAATAAGACATGTAGATTGTAGTTTTTGTTTACTGATGTCTATTACAACCACCAGCAATGTAATTTTTTTAGGGTATCTGTGAATCCTCAATGATGTAGACCTGGGTTTCATTTACGTACGGTATCAGTTAGTCCTGAATGATCTAGATCTGGGTTCCATTGATGGTAGGGTATCTGTTAGTCCTCAATGATGTAAACCTGGGTTTCATTTATGTAGGGTATCTGTTAGTCCTCAATGATGTAGACCTGGGTTTCACAAATGGTAGGGTATCTGTTAGTCCTCAATGATGTAGACCTGGGTTTCACAAATGGTAGGGTATCTGTTAGTCCTCAATGATGTAGACCTGGGTTTCACAAATGGTAGGGTATCTGTTAGTCCTCAATGATGTAAACCTGGGTTTCATTTATGTAGGGTATCTGTTAGTCCTCAATGATGTAGACCTGGGTTTCACAAATGGTAGGGTATCTGTTAGTCCTCAATGATGTAAACCTGGGTTTCATTTATGTAGGGTATCTGTTAGTCCTCAATGATGTAGACCTGGGTTTCATTTATGTAGGGTATCTGTTAGTCCTCAATGATGTAGACCTGGGTTTCACAAATGGTAGGGTATCTGTTAGTCCTCAATGATGTAGACCTGGGTTTCACAAATGGTAGGGTATCTGTTAGTCCTCAATGATGTAGACCTGGGTTTCACAAATGGTAGGTATCTGTTAGTCCTCAATGATGTAGACATGAGTTTCATTTAGGTAGGGTATCTGTTAGTCCTCAATGATGTAGACGTGGGTTTCATTTATGTAGGGTATCTGTTAGTCCTCAATGATGTAGACCTGGGTTTCACAAATGGTAGGGTATCTGTTAGTCCTCAATGATCTAGACCTGGGTTTCATTTATGTAGGGTATCTGTTAGTCCTCAATGATGTAGACCCAGGTTTCACAAATGGTAGGGTATCTGTTAGTCCTCAATGATGTAAACCTAGGTTTCACAAATGGTAGGGTATCTGTTAGTCCTCAGTGATGTAAACCTAGGTTTCACAAATGGTAGGGTATCTGTTAGTCCTCAATGATCTAGACCTGGGTTTCATTTATGTAGGGTATCTGTTAGTCCTCAATGATGTAGACCTGGGTTTCACAAATGGTAGGGTATCTGTTAGTCCTCAATGATCTAGATCTGGGTTCCATTGATGGTAGGGTGTCAGTTAGGCCTCAATGATGTAGACCTGGGTTTCACAAATGGTAGGGTATCTGTTAGTCCTGAATGATGTAGACCTGGGTTTCATTTATGTAGGGTATCTGTTAGTCCTCAATGATGTAGACATGGGTTTCACAAATGGTAGGGTGTCAGTTAGTCCTCAATGATGTAGACCTGGGTTTCACAAATGGTAGGGTATCTGTTAGTCCTCAATGATGTAGACCTGGGTTTCATTTATGTAGGGTATCTGTTAGTCCTCAATGATGTAGACCTGGGTTTCATTTATGTAGGGTATCTGTTAGTCCTCAATGATGTAGACCTGGGTTTCACAAATGGTAGGGTATCTGTTAGTCCTCAATGATGTAAACCTGGGTTTCATTTATGTAGGGTATCTGTTAGTCCTCAATGATGTAAACCTGGGTTTCATTTATGTAGGGTATCTGTTAGTCCTCAATGATGTAGACCTGGGTTTCATTTATGTAGGGTATCTGTTAGTCCTCAATGATCTAGACCTGGGTTTCATTTATGTAGGGTATCTGTTAGTCCTCAATGATGTAGACCTGGGTTTCACAAATGGTAGTGTATCTGTTAGTCCTCAATGATGTAGACCTGGGTTTCACAAATGGTAGGGTATCTGTTAGTCCTCAATGATCTAGACCTGGGTTTCACAAATGGTAGGGTATCTGTTAGTGTTTATATTAAATATGTGTCTTTTTGTCAAAAATCTATAATTCCCAAACTACTGAGCAGGTTTGGCTGAAATATGGTGGGGGCATTCTTAGGGGTGTTTAGATTAAGAATTGTTCACGATATGATGATCCCACCAGTGATATGCAAATTAAGTCTAAAAATATGTGGGTTTTTTGTCAAAAATATATAGTTCCAAAACTACTGAGCAGATTGGATTGGAATTTAATTGGGATGCATCTGGGGATGTGTAGATGAAGCTGTGATTTAGGTCTGAAAATCTCAAATTTGGTCACAAATATATATCTTGAAACCGCATGGTGAATGTGTTGAAACTTGGTGGTGATGTTTCTGGAGTTATTATTCTGCAGTTGTTGGTGAAACCATTTCGACACAATTGACCCCAGCAACCATGACCATGCCCTCAGTCAAATGACGATGCATATGACAAAGATAACAACAGTGATGGGTAGGTGACTTAAGCTTCAAAAAATTTATGCCAATATGCCTAGCAACAGGACCACGCCCATAGCAACAGCTAAATGATAGTTTATATTGTAAAGATGAAAAGTGGGAAGGGATGGCAAGTTGATAAATATTTAAAATGTATGCAAATATTCCTAGCAACAAGACCATGTCAATAGCAACAGCCAAATACAGTTGTGCTGCAACACCATTGGCGCTCTTTTATTTATGATGAAAGTATAGATAAGAAAAAAAGGGTAAATCTTTTACTATAACTGAAACTGCCAAACCGATTGCCTTGGTATTTGGTGAGGACATTACTTGTGATGTCTAGCTGGGAAATTGTTTAAAGCAAAATGATCACATCACTGGTGTGTGTGATTTGGGTAAAAAAAAATGCCATGTTCGCTAACAAGCTTAAACTCTAAATCTAACGGGCAGATTGGTCTTAAATTTGGTGAGAATGTACTGTTGTTGGTTTTGTTGTTGTTGTTGTTTTTTGGGTTTTTTTGTTTTGTTTTGGGTTTTTTTGAGGGGGGGGGGGGCGTCTGTAGATTTTGATATGCTCATGAGATGATGGTCCCATTAGTAATATGCCAATTATGTCTAAAAATGTGTCTATTTGGTCAAAAATCTTTAGTTCCAACATTACTTGGCAAATAAGGCTGAAATTTAATGGGCATGCATTTGGATATGTGTAGATGAAAAACTATTAAACATATAATGATTTTATCAGCAATAAGCAAATTAGGTGTAAACTATGAATTTTGGTCAAAACATATATCTAAAAAAGTACTTTGTTAATGAGAGTGAAATATGGTGAGATGTTTCTGCAGATGTCATTTAAATTCTTTTGACACTATTGGTAATAGCAACCATGCCCATAGCAACAACTAATTTTCTGTATACAAAAATAACATCAGGTAGGCAAGTGAGTAGACATTCAAAAAATGTATGTAAATATCCCCAGCAACAAGACCATGCCCATAGCAACAGCCATATGATGATGTGTATTGCAAAGATTACAACAGGAATTAATAGACAAGTGAACGAACATTTAAAAACTATAGAAATATGTCTAGTAACATGACCACACCCACAGCAACAGCCAAATGATTGCGTATATAGCAAAGATAACAACATGATTGGATAGGTAACTGGATAAACACTTAACAAATCAACACCTATACTTAGTATGGATCAGATAGTGGCTGAACAATTTTTATAACTGCAGTTGTGGTACAATGCCACAGGTGCTATTTCTATTGAATGGCTGCCATATTTTTATTAAAAAATTCCTAAACTCCATTCAAGTGTCTAACCCCATATAATCACATGTAAGCTTTCTTGTATGGGTGACCATTGCCCTTTACCGTGACCTACAGGGTTAAGCCATTACTGACATATTGAAGGCATTTTGTAGCTTTTATTTGTGTCTAATGTCTTTAGGTCATGTCTATAGATAATGCAGAACCAGATAAACATACACATTCATTATTGTTGGTGCTCACAATAACTTTTTACTGAATGGCAGCTATATTTATAGTGGACAATCATAATTTACACGAAAACCTTAATCCATAGAGACTACATTCAAGTGTCTACATATATATTGCATGCATGTTTAAACTTTTTATTTATTTTTTTTATTTTTATTTTTTTTTAAATTTCCAATACAACTGCAAGACAATACAAAGGTAAACAATACATTACAGAGAAAACACAGGACGTACAAACGGAGAGGGGGGGAGGGATAGTTAACTTAATTAAATAAATTAATACATAGGATTGGAAATAATTACAATTGATAAAGAATAATGTAACAATATCTTGAACAGAAATATCTGTAATGAAAATACTAAGCACAGAATCCTAACTTAATCACAGAAATAAAACTAATCCCTACCCAGATGAAAAACCAGTTGCATGACTTACAGTAATGTAATAATTACAAAGCTAATGATTCCCATTTATGCTCAAGGGCTCCTCTGCGAGCAAATTTGATTTCCATATCTCTAACACTTTTGAGATAACTAATAAATGATCCAAAATTGGAGTCTGGACGCCTTTCAATTAACCAAGCTTTATACAAAAAAAAAATTGCCCAAGATGATAAGGTGATTGACTAAATTGAAGATTTTGGCGCAAATGCCAAACTTAACAAAAATCACATCTGACATAGACAAATGAATATCAGGAACAAAATTAAGGAGTGAAATTAACTTGTCCCAAGAAACTTTAGCTGCAGGACACTCCCAATCTTCATTTTTAGGGCACCAGTTGCAACAACTGGTGTCTTTAATTCCCCATGTATTTAATTTCTGGTTTGTGGTGAGAATGTTATGCAAGATTTTAAACTGAAAATTCCTGATTTTTTCCTCCTTGGTTACCCTAAATGAAAGATTCCATATGATATAGTTTTCCAGTCAAACTGTGAACAATCAAAGGAGGAATCCCATTTCCCCAATACCGTTGGGGCTTGAAAAACAGAGTGTAATAACAAATCATATACTTCCTTTGTAGTAACCTTATCAAGTAGTTTTCCTCCAACTTTCGGAACAAAGCAATTCACATTAGGTGTTTTGTTTTTTTATTATATACTTTATTGTCATGCTAAATTTACATGAAATTCGATGTACATTGGTAGGGGAAAGAGAAAAACACACACAGAGACTAATTCAACTTACTTTACCTTCATACATATACATAAAAACACACGTCAGGCTGCTACTGATTCAATAGATGGATTGACCTTGGTACAAAACTGTGCTTAAATCTATTTGTGCGAGAACGTGGAACCCTAAGGCGACGACCACTTGGAAGATATTCATACTCTGTATGAAGTGGATGATTAGGATCTTTCATTATTTTATCCGCCATCTTAATAACTTTATCTTTGTACACCACAGAGTTCTGAACAGGTTCATCATGACTGTCATCGAGTAACTTTTTACAGATCTTTCTAGGGAGATTGAGGTCTTCTTGGAGATGGTTTGATAGCAGATCATAGAAGGCTGTGTTAGCATAGTTAATAACAGACGATATTGTTGAGTTGAAAAACAGAGCAATTACGCTTGAATTTACATTTAACTTTCTCATTGATCTTACATAATACGTTCGTTTGTTTACCTTTCTCAGTTGATTTTCTACTTGATGTGCGAATGACAATTTGCAGTCGATCATACAACCTAAATATGGATATGATGACACTCTCTCTACCTTCATATATACTGGTTATTTTTCATTTTGTCTTCTTCTAACGTCCAATATAAGTTCTTTCGTCGTAAGATCTAAATAGTTATCATTACACCAGGTGTTAACAAAATCAATACACTCAAAATATTCACAATCGTCATCGCTCAAAATAAACCTCATAACAGCTGAGTCGTCTGCATACTTCTCAATCATTGCCCCCTCAGTGTCTTATGCTAAATCATTTGTGTACAAAACAAAAAGAACAGCTGACAAGACACAACCCTGAGGTGCTCCTGTATTGTAATAGTGCTTGATGTTTCTAAGCTAGTGCGAACATACTGAGATCTTCCGGTCAGATAATCTAATATCCATAATTGTAGATAGTTAGGAACATTTGAATGTTATTGGAAATATGTGATCTCATCTCTGTCTTCCATTTACTTGGGATTGCATCTAGTAAACCAGCATAAGATAAAAAGTCAATTTGAACATGGAATTTCTGTTTGAAATCATTCCAAGAGAGAATATTACCATAGGGATCAAACAGATCCCTAATGTATAATATACCCCGATCATACAGCCTTCTATAAAACACTGATTTTCCTCCAATCCTAATATGTGAATTATTCCAAGTAATCTCCTGAGCTATATCAAGACTGGTTGACGGTTTCTTCCTATATACTTTTGAAAGAGTAAACCAACTGTTTAACACCTCTTTGTAAAACAAAGGCAAGTGACCCAAGCCTAAACAAGAGGGATCAAAGTTGCAGCAAAGAAATCTAAGACCGCCAATTTTATTGAAATAGAATTTAGGAATTATTGACCATGAAACAGTAGACTCTAAAAAGTGTTTTAACCACATCACTTTTATTGCTTGATCAGTAATTGCTTTGATGGTAATTTAAGACCCCCTTCTGAAATTTGACCGATCATTGTACTCCATTTCATTTTAGGTCTTTTATTATTCCAAATGAAAGAATTAATAAGTTTCTGAGCTGCAAATTTGATATCCTGAGGAATAACTAAAGAAGACATTTGGTAAATAAACTGGGAAATCCCAAAAGTCTTTGAAAGAAGGATTTTACCCCTAAACCCAATATCCCTGCTAGACCAAATATTCAGCTTTGTCCTCAGTTTTACCAAAATTATTCTCCAAGTTTGCCGTACTATTGTATGACAAATAGATTCCCAGAAGTTTAACTGATTCTTAAGTGGGGGTCAAGCTGCATATTTTATCTTTACACTTACACAGGGAGCCCATATATTGAAATTCAGCAATTTCCTGCAGTATCAGACACTTTGTAGAATTTATTTCTTGTCCCCAATATCTTTTAAATTGTGTCTCCATTCCGTCATACTGAAGTAAAGTATATTATGGGGGGGGGGGGGGGGGAGAGAAATGTGTCTTGTATGAAGACTTGTATAAATGTGTATTTATGGAAATTTATTGTTATTGTTAGAAAAAAGAAAGTGAAAGCAGAGAATTTGAAGAGAAGGTGAAGCAAGAAGCAGCAGAGAAGATAGAAGCGCTTGAAGAACAGAAAAAGGTTCGTTACATTTATATGAGAGACAATCATTTTCAAATCAGTAACGATAAGATTTTCCAGATTTAAACTGAATGCCTCCCGTAAGGGAATCACTAATTATGCAAATAACTCATTGAACTAAAAAAAATATGGTAAAAGGCTTTGTTTTTTTGGACAAGTGGGCTTTCTTAGGTTAATGTATGTAAGAGTGTATGATACTGCTTAATGCAGTCTTAAGATATAGCCTAATTACCGAAAATCGTTAATTATGCAAATTATTCATTAACACTGAAAGGTACACCAACAGGCTTTACAGGAGATATGCAATTGTTATGGTTAACGTGTGTACTGAATTGTATTGAAATTGAAGCATGCAATCGTAAGATATAGCCTAATTACCAAGAATCATTAATTATGCAAATTATTCATTAACACTGAAAGGTACACCAACAGGCTTTACAGGACATATGCGATTGTTATGGTTAACATGTGTACTGAATTATATTGGAATTGAAGTATGTATTCTTAAGATATAGCCTAATTACCGAAAATCATTAATTGTGCAAATTATTCATTAACGCTGTAAGATACATCAACGAATTTTATAGGACAAATGTATGTTGTTATGTTTAACGAATACACTAAATTATATTGAAATTGAAATTTGCAGTCTTAAGATATTGCATAATTAGTTGATTTCATTAATATGCAAATTTCTCTAATTAAACATTACCAGATCTGGCTCAAATTGAGATTGATTCAAAATGTTCCATACCACAACCTTAAAAAATGTCCCTATATATGTCTCTTAACTAGTAAATGCAAAGCTGACTGTTCAAAATTACATTATAAGTGAGAAAAAAGAGTTAAAATTGGCGACCCGAGAAGCTATTACTTTGCAGTTATACTGCCTATTGTTCTCCCTTTGGGGGATTATGACGTCATAGAGAGTGCACCGGTTCATGCCAGTTAGTATAGTAAGTAATGGAAGATGGTAGCATAGTAAGTAATGGAAGACGGTAGTATAGTAAGTAATGGAAGACAGTAGTATAGTAAGTAATGAAAGACAGTAGTATAGTAAGTAATGAAAGACAGTAGTATAGTAAGTAATGGAAGACAGTAGTATAGTAAGTAATGGAAGACAGTAGTAATACTGACTAAGTTACACAAAGCAAGACAATGTGAATGGTGCAAATAAACAGTGTGAAATACCAAATATCAAATGCAAACAATACAAGCGAACAAAAGGGTCTGTATGCTCTCTATTATCCTGATATTTTGCCTAAAATCAAGCTCAGATGTGCGAATAGTACATGAAAATGATACATTGTTACTGAAATAGAATGACATTACAATGAAACCAAAATGTTTCTCTGTTCCTCAGTTTGATCGATAGTTTAGTTTATTTCAGTAAAACAACAAGATCGACAGTACAGATATACAAACAAAAACTGGTACAAATTGTTGAATTACTTGGATAACCCACAAAGTCAAAGACTTGTTTCCAGTGGGGTCCATACAGTGATTCAAGAAAGTGGTGGGAAAAGCAAATTTTTGGGATGTTTAACTACATGAAAAAGGAAAGAATAACAGAAGTAGGGAAAACATGGAGGCAAACTAACTAATACCGAATAAATTCGCTGATTTCAGTATCTCTTATTGTACTGGACAGATATGATTTGACCACTTTTTTAAAGGCATTTCGTTGTGATTTTTTTTTATTGATGCTGGTAGATCATTCCAGTCCTTAATGGTGTTAGCATAAAACATATTAGCATCTTCACCTAACCGTTTGCTGATGAAAATTGTACCAACCTCCCCTAGTACCATAATTATGAACAGAAGATACTTTGGTAAACTGATGAGATAAATACTCAGTGCTGGAGTTATTGTATATTTTGAAAGCATGGGTAAGCCGTAGGTGGCTCACTCTACCTTGACATCCAGAATACCCAGGGCATCAAACTGATCAGCACCTATATGTGATCTGGGCTCCATAGAAAGGATGAACCGTACAATTTTGTTTTGTGCAATTTGGAGTTTCTTTTTGAGAGTGTTGGTAAGAGCAGAATACCAGGATGAACATGATCATGAACATAATCAAAGTGACATTGGATTAGAGCGGTGCCAAGGGTTTGCAGGAGTTTTAGTTGAGAAAATGTGCCTGTCGATAGAGATATTTAAGTCTTGAATTGGTTTACTTAATAATATTTTGAACAGTTTGGAGCCCTGATAGACTTTGATCAAGATTGAATCCAAGATATTTGACAGATTTGCTGGCATAAATATCACGTTGATTACAAGTTATTTTAAATTCAGAAATCTTTGCAATTTGTGTTTCGAGCCAAATAGAATGAGTTCTGTTTTCCCTTGATGGAGTAAAAGCTTATTGTCAATCAACCATTTGTTACATGATTCAAGTTCTTTGCTTAACACTGAGGCAATGTGATTAACATCCTTATGTGACACTAATATGGCACTGTCATCAGCATAGAGTAAGGGTTTACATTTGATTGAAATTTCCATATCATTCACATAGCACAGAACAGTAGTGGCCCCAGAATACTTCCTTGGGGAACACCACAGTGAATATCCATGGAGTCTGAATTCGTTTCACTTACATTAACTATTTGTTTTCTGTCGGTGAGATAAGACTGGCACCGAATCCATGTCCATGAGATTAAGCTTTTTACACAAAATATGATTGTCAACAGTGTCAAATGCCTTTTGAAGGTCTAATAGAACCATACCAGTGTAGTATCCAGAAGCTGTTTGGGATCTGATATAGTCTAGAATGTGAATTAGACAGTTATCAGCGGAATAGTTACCCCTAAAGCCAGATTGTAGGTGATAAATCAAGTTACTATCGCTGAGATATTTTTCAAGTTGTTGTAAACTGCCCTTTCAAGAATTTTATGCTGACAGGCCTGTAATTGCCAACTCCCAAGCCACTTTTCTTTTTAACCCTTTCACCACCAGTACCCCATATATGGGGAGGCTCTAAGGCGCCCACCAGTACCCCATATATGGGGACAGCAAATTTCATTCACCCATGATTTGCCTATCTCGCCGTTATGCCGTTTAACTGTTGCTATAGCTTTTTAAGGTTGTTTTTATGCTCCTCAATTTTATTGGACAGATAATCACTTTTGGTATTCTTAATTGTCCACTGTAATCTATTTCTGATTTTGCAATATTCTTTATAAAGTACCCCGTTCTTTGTTTTCCTGAACTGAAGTAATACTGCAGCTCTTTCTGAAATACATTCAAGGATTTTTCCTGTCATCCACGGTTCTGAGCATTGTTTCAGCCTTACTTCTTTAACAGGTGCAACAATGTCCAGAACATCCATGAAAATGACTTCATAGCCTCATCATATAGTTAACATCCTCACAGGTGGTAACACTGTTCCAATTTGTACTTTCTAATTGACCAGCTAGTGCTTCCTTTGAATAATGTTTCAGTGATCGAATTGTAACATTTTTGTGGCAATTGATAATTTTCCTGGTACAGTATATGAGAAAGTGATCACTTATGCCAGTGGGGATGACCCCAGACTGACTTATTTTTTCAGAGTTGTTACACAAGATATGATCAAGAATTGTGGAGCTATTAATGGTTACTCTGGTGGGATTTGTAATGAGTTGTTTGAGCCCAAACACACCACAAACATTGGCATAGTTTCTATACAGAGATGACATTGGATGAAGAGAACAGATGTTGAAGTCACCAAGAATAATAATTTCACAATCTGATCTGATTCTAGACAGAGTTTCCTCAAAGCTGGTGGTAAAAGAAGTTTGCTTTGGTAGTCTATAGCAAACACCTTAAACAATGGGTTTAGTTTTAGTCAGCAAAATTTCTGTCCATATGGATTCTTGGTCATCAGAGACAAGATCATTTCTTGGATTAAATGCAATATCGGGGGCGAATATACATGCATACACCACTGCCAATCATGTCCCAATCTCGCAGGAGTATGTTGTAGCTGGGAATCTTTACCTCAATGTCGGTGACTGTGTCTTGTAGCCATGTTTCACTGAATCCGATGATATAAGCCTTGGACTGAATTGCTAGGACACAGACTTCTCACATATTAGAGAGCAAGGAACGAGAGTTGAGATGAAAACAGTGCAGGCAGTCCTTTCTTTTTAAAATAATCAAAACTGAGACTATAGAGGTGTCAGATATACTGTCTACAGGAACTTGGATATGTTCTTCAAGTGGGTCTGATACCTGGCTCCATTTGTTTGTTGCTATCTCAGATATTCTGTTGTACTGGTGAAGACTGAGCACATTTCGGGTATTTCCATGGGAAATTATTAATTTTTTTCAGGGAATTATACCATTCAGTTCATACATGACCACATTTGATATGAGTCCACATGTGACACTCGTTACATAATATAGCTCGATGATTCCTCGCTACAACACAGTCACATATACTGCAAGGTCCAGGGTTTTTATTAATGTCCCCCGACATCAGTAGAATAATGGTGAATAGGTAGACTGACCTTCTTAGTTTGTTATTTTCGATGACGGCGCTACTGCCATGTTGTTTAGCAGTGGCTAACGGCTGTGGGAAGCTGCCTGGCTTCAACAATTCCAAACTTTAGCATACATGTTGAATGGCTTTGGTTGAGCATAGCACCAACTAAGTTGGGATGACCCTCTTTGTTGAAATATAGAGAAATGTTGTCCTTCAGAATCTTGAAGCCATTGAAAATTGATACGAAATACAGAGCCAGCAAGACGAATACATGAGATATATGTTCCAGGTTGCTTCCTCAGTAAAATCATAATTTCGTTCTACAACTTTTTGTGTGTGCGCCAAATTGAAGTGTTTTCTTTCAAGTAGTTGTGTCTTTCACGTACCTAGTAGGCAGTGATGTAGATACTATCGATTGTGTTGACCCGTCCCGTTTGAGGGAACTAGGTACATGTACATAGTGATAACTGTGGTCTTCACAACATTATTTTGCATAAATTTCACCAGTGGGATCTGTAAGTGGGGTTTCAAAGATATCGGCACTGCGGGAAATCAAAACACCTCTCTGTACCATAACAAAGCATCATTGATACTGTTTCAACTTCCATGTTTTGACTGTCGCACTACGACAGTGATGAACACGTTAGCGGCTTTCACAGTCATTCATGTTTCAACTATCACTTGAAAACATCTACAAATCTGTTTGGAATTACTAAACTATTGCTGAATAATTATTTCAGGCGATCGAACTTTTTGGTTTTCATGTTAAACAGAAGTTCCTGAAATCAAAAGACTTTTTACGGTTTGTTTGGTTGTCCAGACTATAGTATAAATGATGATACTTGGACACACACGTCAACCAATTTCTTCTGACTTGGATGATACACGTAAACCGACTGCCAAAGCAAGGGGTTACACTGTACATGTAATATTGCAGACATTATTTGTTTTCTTGTACCTGCAACTCTAGCTTTGAGGATTACCTTATGCCAAATTCTAGACGGGTTAGCTGTTTAGACACGATGAGGTCCAACGTACGCAAATATAAACAACACTGCACTCTATACTACTACGTAATGGCATGTGACCTTGTCAACGAAAATTATCAAAGGGTGGTTCAAGCCGATCGTTCAATCGTAGTGGCAACAATTATAGGACATTCACATTAATTGAGTTGAATAGACTATGGAGAGGGCATCGCTAAAATGCACCTACGGTTCTAAGTTAGGCCACGTTAGGTAGGTCTACATGTCATGTTTGACGTGACCTCTAAACTTCGACTAAATTGTCGTAGATAGCATGGTATTGCGAATGTTTTTTTCAGTACTAACATTAACAACAAGTTGATCGTTCGACTGATGTTGATTCAATCCTTCTATTAACGTGAAAACCAAAAAGTTTGACCGCCTGAAACATGTGAAATAGTTATTCAGTAGTAGTTTAGTAATTCCAAACAGATTTGAAGATGTTTTCAAGTGATAGTTGAAACATGCATGACTGTGAAAGCAGCTGACGTGTTCATCACTGTCGTGGTACAACAGTCAAAATCAACTGTGTATAAATTATGGACACGTGCGAATAAAACGAAAATGAAGAATTACGTTTCTTGTGCATCACTTTTAAAATGACACGGCCCCTAAGTTTGATATTGCGGCATACTGTTAGCAACACGTTAATCGTACGTAACAGATACTCACTACATGCAGGACACACTTCAAGTTCAGTTACAGTCACTAATACCAAGCTAATCATGTAACAAAGAATTCAAAATCGGAACAGTTGTGGGGCAAAGTGCTAGATCTAGCACTTCGCCACTTTTTGACAAAGTGCTAGATCTAGCACTTTAGCGAAAACTGACAAAGTGCTAGATCTAGCACTTTGTCAAAAAGTGGCGAAGTGCTAGATCTAGTACTTTGCCCCGCAACTGTTCAATTTTGGACCATTTAGCTACCTCAACTAATAGGTAATACGTAGGCTAAAACCATCGATGGTTCAGCAAGAATTATGAGACACTCCTGACAATTTAAAATTAAGACCAAAACCACAACTTCAAAATCAACATGTACAATGTACAAATCCACAACAGTTTTTTTGTAACACAGACTCTTCATCTGTCAAAGTTGGCGGAGGAAATACATGGGAGTTGAAACAGTATCAATGACGCTTTGTAATGGTATAGAGAAGTGTTTTGATTACAGATCCCACTGGTGAAATTTATGCAAAATAATGTTGTGAAGACCACAGTTATCACGATGTGTCTAGTTCCCTCAAACAGAACGGGTCAATGCAATCGATAGTAATAGCCAGTTCTGGCCACAACGCCCAGTTATAAGTATAACAGTTGTGGGACCGGCTGTTAGTATTAGGAAAGTACTCAAACCTGATGATCATTGAGAAAAATTCTAAGGTCAGAAAATTAAATATGAATTACACAGAAGTTCTAATAGCTACTAAAAATAACCAAAGTGTAAAAAAAAAAAAGAAATTGGTTCATAATTATTTGGAAGACATTTGATGATTACGCGGTAAAACAAGTATGGCCACGCTATCGCTAACGAAAGCCTTTGAACTAGTTTCATAGGGACGTTGAAGGAAGCGCGAAGCAAAGTATGACTATGAGGTCAGTGTGATGTCTCATGATACATGATGCAACAACACGCTGTTTGTGTAGAGTAGAACTGAATGTTTTCTAAACTTCAGGGGAAAAGAAATTTTGTCGATCAAACACTATTTTCAAATTCTTAAAACATCTGAGAAAACTGAAGAGAGGAAGCAAAATGTGACACCGACAGACGTATACGTACGGTACATGTACAGGAGGCAAGGCACACCATGTGGTGCAAACTGGACAATGATCGTATGTGTCATGTATAAGACATCAGATGTAATACATGTAGCTGACTAAATGTTCTTGGACTACCGTCTTTCTTATAACAAGTATTGGAAATTGTCAGAAACCTGAGGATTTTATGATTGAATATGTTTCGATCAAAAATTCTCATACTTTCAGTTAAATTTTCTGATGGCTGGGAAGCAAGACATTTTTGAAACATTTAGTGTGACATTTTATACTGATAAGCGGCATTAATGGTACTGTGATATAATTCATAACCAAATCTAATGTTGGCAACTCTTTTATTTCTGTAATGATCCTCAAAGCTCAAGGACAGCTGTCTGTGTTGTACACTTCGATCATACATCACTGTCTAGTCTAGTTCCTATACCTGTCGACTGTTCTCATAACGCAAACTAACTAGACTACAAGTACAATTATTGAGGCATCAGAAAATATTTGTTTCATTCGAATTTGAGAGTTGAGAAATCGTATTAAAATCTTTCAAGATTTCTCAAAAATCGCTTCCATATGTTTTGGCACTCTCCGACAAGACTCCTCGCCATGTAAGTCATGTAAATGACATCGACTGACATCGTAGACAAACATACGGCGTCAGAGCGAAGACCAAACTAGAGTCGGTACTCGCCCCACCACGACGTATGCATTTTTGCATTTGTTTTGAAATAGCTGGGGTGATACTCGTACACATCGGGATAACTCAGAGAAGCACATGTTTGTGATCTTATTGACTTTTCTGAGATGAGACATTGGATTTGGAAATACAAGGTTAATCAATCATAAAACAGCCATAACTGATACTTTCAAGGAATTTGAACACGGAAGGAAAATAACGGGAACATCAATGACATTTCTACCAAACTGGAGATCGCACGTATGGAAGTGTAAAGCTTAGTCCGCTCTGGTCCGTGCGATACTTGTGAAGTTAATTTTGAAGTTTTCCTGATTATGTTGTCAAAACACGACTTACTTGTAATCTGTATTCTGTAAAAAAGAAATTGTCATCTATCTAACAATTTTGGTGTTTTCAAATTTACGTAACAATCAATGAAATGCCAACGCTAAAAGAAAATTGTTGCCTAAAGTGGTGTGATGAAGCAAATTTTTGTTTTAATTGTACATGATTAGTTCTCCTGTTGTCTTCCCTGAAGTAGTAATTAACAATGTAGGGAGATTTAGTTTCTCTCAGTGATTGGCCGATCTTGTCTCCAAAGACCAATTCGTTATCATTGACAATACATGAAGACACTACTGATGTCATCTAGTAGAGTGGGTAGATTTAGAAACATTTTGTTAGTAATGGACAATTAATCTATCAACCAGTTACTAAATTTATTTTAGGCATTAGAACAAGAGGTGCTAGCCAACAGAAAGAAACTTCAAATGGAAGCCATAGCTGCCAAACAAGCATTGGAGGATACCAAGTTTTACCAAGCCAGAATTCTGCAAGAACTGGACAATGAAAAACATAAACTGGCGAGAGATGTAGAAAGGTTACAAAGGGCTAAGAAACTACGAGAACAGAAAACCAAGAAAGAAACAGGTATGTGATGTTGACAGAAGATATGCAGTAATTGTTGGAACTATACAATGCAATATGCCATATGTCAATTATAATGACTATATAATGGTGTTATACTCATCCAGTGGGCACTGTTTGGATAAGTTGATGTCAATTATAATGACTATATAATGGTGTTATACCCATCTAGTGGGCACTGTTTGGATAAGTTGATGTCAATTATAATGACTATATAATGGTGTTATACCCATCTAGTGGGCACTGTTTGGATAAGTTGATGTCAATTATAATGACTATATAATGGTGTTATACTCATCCAGTGGGCACTGTTTGGATAAGTTGATGTCAATTATAATGACTATATAATGGTGTTATACTCATCCAGTGGGCACTGTTTGGATAAGTTGATGTCAATTATAATGACTATATAATGGTGTTATACTCATCCAGTGGGCACTGTTTGGATAAGTTGATGTCAATTATAATGACTATATAATGGTGTTATACTCATCCAGTGGGCACTGTTTGGATAAGTTGATGTCAATTATAATGACTATATAATGGTGTTATACCCATCTAGTGGGCACTGTTTGGATAAGTTGATGTCAATTATAATGACTATATAATGGTGTTATACTCATCCAGTGGGCACTGTTTGGATAAGTTGATGTCAATTATAATGACTATATAATGGTGTTATACTCATCCAGTGGGCACTGTTTGGATAAGTTGATGTCAATTATAATGACTATATAATGGTGTTATACTCATCCAGTGGGCACTGTTTGGATAAGTTGATGTCAATTATAATGACTATATAATGGTGTTATACCCATCTAGTGGGCACTGTTTGGATAAGTTGATTGATAGAACTTTGTAGTGGTGTGATGTCAAACAAACTAAAGACTATTCTATTGATTTCCATTTCAGTTGACTGATATCATTCTATAATGGTATATCAGTATTGTAGCAATGCCTGATCATTAACATAATACACCAAGCTACAATGCAGCTTTGTTAAAACCCTTTGACACTCAATTCGGAATGAAACGGCCTCCATTTCCCACCCAGTGAGATCCCGTATCGGCCTGAGACGGTCTAGCGCCCTCAACGATTGAAATCCCGTTTAGGATTCAAATGGCCTCGTATGTAATACGTCATTAAAACAGTTGATCACACTATACCCATAATTTTATTTGTGCACTTTTTTTGATGACGATTACATTAAGTTGCTTGGCAACCTAAAAAAGTATCAATGAACCAATCAGATGAGGTGTACTTTGAGCGGGAAATCATTTTCGCGGGCAAGCCTGTATATTGCATCGCCATTTCCATTGCTGTTATACAAATAGGTTCACAGATTTGGAAGGGAGCAGCCGCGACGACGGCAGTGACATTGTTCCGAGTGAACTCATCTGTCTACTAGCAGGCGACCTGGGCACTTTGATCGCGATGTCGCGGATAATGACAACTATGACACACCGGTAGCAACTGAACTACAGTGGACCAATGAAGTCAAAGAAATTCAAATTCCAGACTTTGATGATGAACTTTCAGGGCCAACTCGCACTGTTGAATTTTTTGGCCAACCGGTTGATTTTGTTTGAACTCTTTTTCAATGACGACTTTGTGGATTTGTTAGTACGGGAAACAAACAACTACGCGGAATTCAAACAAGATCAGTGGGGACGCGATGCACAGCAGTAAATGGATAACTTAATCTGTGCATAAATGTATATTGAAGATGAATTATTGTAAAGAAAATGACAAGAAAAGATATGCATTTGAATAAAATATTTTATTTCGCACTGAAAGAAACATTTGCCTTATTTTTTCACCTTGTTGTATGATAGTTGTCAGATCAACTGTGAAAGTAAAGAAAGCTGTGGGATTCTAAGGTATTCATATGCAAATTAGCAATGGAGAGAAAGTGATAATTAGTATCAAAGGGTCAGTGGGGCTCATAGCGATAAATCTTACTTTAAAGCCCCGGCTTTCAATCCCAGGTTCTCGCATAAGTGGCTACTCCGCCCCATAAACATTGCCTTATCTACTATCAGTAAATCTAATTCCTAGTGTACACATATTAATTTCAACAGCTTCACATTGAGATATTTAGGGTACCTAAATTCAACAGTGCGAGTTGGCCCTGATCTCTAAGTGATTAAAGATTATCAGTATTAACGGTTCGTCGTTTAGTCTGCTTTCACACATGCTTTGTGAGACGATGGACCAGACGTAACATTCCATTGAAACAATGGACCTTACCTGTCAAAATATTAGACATTTCCTAACCCCGACATTAATATTATGGAGCCTTCAAGACCCAAGAAATGTTCAGAGGTACCCCAATCCCTCAAATTCAGCAAAAGTAGAAACAAATATATGCAGAAAAGCACAGAAACAGAAGAAATAAAAACATCTAAATCACAACAAATGCTACAATTATTGCAGCTCCCCTATATTAAATGGCTGACTTCGATCAACTACAACACAATGATTATATTATTTATGTTGCTGACGAGTTTTTTTATGTATTACATGTAACACATATGGACAATATTTTTCCTGCTCAAATAAGAACTGTTTCAACCCATTCTACTTCGATATAAACAGAGTCCATGGATAAAATACATGTGTACTACTTCCTATATAGTACTGGCTAGGTAACGCATAACATGAACCGTAAAATAATCCTGAGAATAATCCCAAGTACCCCGGTTCCTAAAATCCGTGAAATGTCGGTGTTACAGTATTTTGTTTACTACTTTCAGTAACTGGTCTATATTTGTGTATCATAGTAAAAATACTTGGAATTAATGGCCAAACAAACCAGACATTACGGTGGACTTGTATATTGAATCAAGAAAATCAAACAAAAAAACGTGGCCAGTGAAACAGTGCGCATAGACAATGGTGGGGGTCACACTGGGTCGTTGTAACTATATTAACGAATCAAAATTCTAAACGTCATGGATAAATAATTGCATATTTAAATTTATTTACGGTGATTCAGGCTTTTAGACCATGTGGCATTTGACATGACATCATCAGCTAAATTTGGCAACACGGAAAGTAACGTAAAATATGGATGTATCTAACACGGAGCAAAGTCTGCATGGATTTATGGATGTTTGAAGACTTACTGTCACTATAGCATAGAGCCTTAGAGGGAACTATTTAAAGACTTACTATCACTGTAGCATAGAGCCTTAGAGGGAACTATTTGAAGACTTACTGTCACTATAGCATAGAGCCTTAGAGGGAACTATTTGAAGACTTACTATCACTATAGCATAGAGCCTTAGAGGGAACTATTTGAAGACTTACTATCACTATAGCATAGAGCCTTATAGAGGGAACTATTTGAAGACTTACTATCACTATAGCATAGAGCCTTAGAGGGAACTATTTGAAGACTTACTATCACTATAGCATAGAGCCTTATAGAGGGAACTATTTGAAGACTTACTATCACTATAGCATAGAGCCTTAGAGGGAACTATTTGAAGACTTACTATCACTATAGCATAGAGCCTTATAGAGGGAACTATTTGAAGACTTACTGTCACTATAGCATAGAGCCTTAGAGGGAACTATTTGAAGACTTACTATCACTATAGCATAGAGCCTTAGAGGGAACTATTTGAAGACTTACTATCACTATAGCATAGAGCCTTAGAGGGAACTATTTGAAGACTTACTATCACTATAGCATAGAGCCTTATAGAGGGAACTATTTGAAGACTTACTATCACTATAGCATAGAGCCTTAGAGGGAACTATTTGAAGACTTACTATCACTATAGCATAGAGCCTTAGAGGGAACTATTTGAAGACTTACTATCACTATAGCATAGAGCCTTAGAGGGAACTATTTGAAGACTTACTATCACTATAGCATAGAGCCTTAGAGGGAACTATTTGAAGACTTACTATCACTATAGCATAGAGCCTTATAGAGGGAACTATTTGAAGACTTACTATCACTATAGCATAGAGCCTTAGAGGGAACTATTTGAAGACTTACTGTCACTATAGCATAGAGCCTTATAGAGGGAACTATTTGAAGACTTACTATCACTATAGCATAGAGCCTTAGAGGGAACTATTTGAAGACTTACTATCACTATAGCATAGAGCCTTAGAGGGAACTATTTGAAGACTTACTATCACTATAGCATAGAGCCTTATAGAGGGAACTATTTGAAGACTTACTATCACTATAGCATAGAGCCTTAGAGGGAACTATTTGAAGACTTACTATCACTATAGCATAGAGCCTTAGAGGGAACTATTTGAAGACTTACTATCACTATAGCATAGAGCCTTAGAGGGAACTATTTGAAGACTTACTATCACTATAGCATAGAGCCTTAGAGGGAACTATTTGAAGACTTACTATCACTATAGCATAGAGCCTTAGAGGGAACTATTTGAAGACTTACTATCACTATAGCATAGAGCCTTAGAGGGAACTATTTGAAGACTTACTATCACTATAGCATAGAGCCTTATAGAGGGAACTATTTGAAGACTTACTATCACTATAGCATAGAGCCTTAGAGGGAACTATTTAAAGACTTACTATCACTATAGCATAGAGCCTTAGAGGGAACTATTTGAAGACTTACTGTCACTATAGCATAGAGCCTTATAGAGGGAACTATTTGAAGACTTACTATCACTATAGCATAGAGCCTTAGAGGGAACTATTTGAAGACTTACTATCACTATAGCATAGAGCCTTAGAGGGAACTATTTGAAGACTTACTGTCACTATAGCATAGAGCCTTATAGAGGGAACTATTTGAAGACTTACTATCACTATAGCATAGAGCCTTAGAGGGAACTATTTGAAGACTTACTATCACTATAGCATAGAGCCTTATAGAGGGAACTATTTGAAGACTTACTATCACTATAGCATAGAGCCTTATAGAGGGAACTATTTGAAGACTTACTATCACTATAGCATAGAGCCTTATAGAGGGAACTATTTGAAGACTTACTGTCACTATAGCATAGAGCCTTAGAGGGAACTATTTGAAGACTTACTATCACTATAGCATAGAGCCTTAGAGGGAACTATTTGAAGAAAGTGTTATTTAAAGTTACATAATTCATAATCGGACTACTAAACTACTGTCGTGAGGATTGCTTTTGCTCCGTTATCTGTTATCTGTAAATTTTTAAAAATGCAGTGATTGTGAGCCATGTGCCGATAGTGAAAATATGGTCCGCACGTACTTTCTGAAGATTTTTTGTATCCTACAAGTTCAATGTTCTAAATTGTAGAGAGAATGAGTGATTTATATTTATACATGTAACTCAGTAGAATGGGTACCAGTGTACTGGTGACAGGAATGTGAACCAACTTTTTTTGTTCGTTCATGACGCCAGTTATTTATGGTCATTTTCTGTAAGCAATTGCTCTTGGGGCAATACAATGACGAAAGGAAATCATTAAATATCCATGTATACTACTGTTGTTTTGACTATTGAATATACACCAAAGCCAGCCCATCGAAAGCAGTGATATGTTGATGGTTTGTGAACTTAGATATTCAATAAACTCATGCACTAATGTTCTACAAATCCCTCCCGCCAAAGCAAAATGTGAGTGTGTTTATACTGCTACTAGATCAGACCACAGACAAAACCCTCCACATAAAAACACCATTTGGTTTTGCAACTTTGTTTCTTTGTATTTGAATAGCTTTCATCAAGTTGTTGTCTTTCCTGACATGGCAATAAAGCAGGGGCTGTTGAAATATTATCATGATAGTAGTAGTCCTTCTAAAAACAAGATGAGTTTTTAAAGTTTTACTTGGGGAAAATTTTACATGAAGACACCTAGTTTACGTGCATTAATTAACAAACAAAAGACTGAAAGAAATGCGTTCACACATACAAATCCGGTCCGGCTTATATTATAGTCCAGACTTAGTCCACCTGTTTCGTCCAGACTTAAAAAAATCGGACTTAGACCGATTTAATGCGTTCACACAGTACTTTTAGATGGACCAAAAGTTAAAGCGGCCCTAGTCCGGACTTTTTCTGGCAGTTTGAAGCCCTTATCAATATCAAACAATACCAAAGACTAGGTGAAGCAGTATCATTATTTTCAATTTTCCAAGAGTTTGTGTGCAGTGTATGAGATCGGGAGTGTTCATGGCCATAGCTAGGTTACCGGTTGTGGAGGCAACTAGATTAGCATCCATGTTAATAACACAGGCATGAATAAAAAGGGACACAGTGGATGGCAATGTCTATTTTAGTGACACTTTCAATGGAATGGTCTTAACTCTCATGAATTACTAACACCATGAAATTGTAAATGCAAATGGGTTATATTCTGATCTCCTTAACTAAGATGACGGTTCGAGAAGGAAAATAGATCACTGCATGTTATACTATTGTCATGTTTAGCAGCTGTTACAGTGGTATAGTGAGAGAGAGTACTACAGAAGTCAACTTTATTTTGGACACATCCTTTTTAGTCCCCACCAGACGAAGTCCGAGATAGGGTCAAACTTGGTACAGGGGCAACATACTATGGCATACATATGATATCAAGAAAATGACAACATAAACTACCAGTTCCTTAAAACCCAATTATAGCGGGGACTATGTCATTCTCAATGACTTGTTTATCACATATATTGCAAAGATAACAACAGGGATTCATAGACAATGAATAAACAGTCAAAAAATGTATGCAAATATACCTAGCAACAAGACCACGCCCATCACAAGAGCCAAATGATCACGTGTATTGCAAATATAACATCAGGGATTCATAGACAAGTGAACAAACATTCAAAAAATGTCTGCAACTGTGTTTTCACAATAACAAAAAAAAATATTATTTTATGTACATAAAGAGATAAAGATATGTTGGTGGCAAAAATAAATAAATACATGGAAGCTCATGGAAGCTACAAAAATAGTAAAATAAGAACAGGTAACAAGCATATTAAGTTCTTACATACAGAAATAAAATTACAGTGGCAAATTGAAAAGAGACAAAAGATAAAGGTTATTCCTTCAGAAGATACAATTTTAAGTTTGACTTAAAGCTATGTCTATTGCTTAATGTTCTTACAATCATGGGCAGAGTCCCAGGTTTTAATAGATGCGTACTTGAAGTTGTGTTGACTAATTGAGAGGTTAACCGTAGGGATCAGAAAGTTACCACTGATGTACCTCTGGTTGGATATCTATGGGACAACTGGTCTGTGATGTAATGGTCAAGAGTGTGTGTATAGCGATCATGGTTTAGGTCGTAGATGAATATGCAAGTCTGAAATTTACAAAGTTTATAGATGTCAAGAATATTAAGTTGGTTAAAGAGAGGAGTACAATGTAGAGTGAGCATGATAGTCAGAGAATGTTCTGAGACAAACTATTTTCTTTTGCAGACGGAAATGTGGGTCAAGGGCTGTTGGATAAGTGTTTCCCCAGATTTTAACACAATAACTAAGGTGGGAGGGAATTAGACTATTATAGAGGAGGATTAGGATAGATTTAGGAACATAGTTCATGCATTGCATACAACAACGATTCAACAGTGATGTCTTTAGAATACGAAACAAGATATGTATGTGTAGTTAAACAGATCAAGGTTTGAATTACACGTAAGTTGTCTGGGCTACACAAGCCGAAATACTAGGCTGTGAGGCTACCATTTATCTGTCTCAAAGACAATCTCAGGTTTGCTTCCAATTACAGACTATTTCATATTATGAGAGTCTCAAAAGCAGTCTTAATCACAGTCTCACTTGTCATTTTCTTCGTTTTGAGAGTCTCAGTTATGATCTCCCTTCTCCTGTATTTGGGGTCTTACATACCTCAAATGGCTGGATATTTTGGGCAGTTTTATGACCATATAGTTAAGCAATAACCCCCGCCGAAGGTGGGTATACACAAGATTTTGGTATAATTCGCAACATATATGGTGAATGGTGATTGCTATATGGAGCGAATTGTACCAAATTCGAGTGTTATATATATTTCAATGTTTGTATGTTTTCTTTATCACTTTACCAGCGAAGAAAACAAGCAGAAGAGATCTACTCCGTCTGTCAATGTGGTTGCAGGAAGCTAACAACATCAGTAAAAGCCTCAAGAAACACACAGTAAGTCTATAAAGTTGCACTAGCTGCAATGAGGGCCACTTTTTACTTTCTGTAAGCCTTAAGCAATGGGATGTCTAATGATAACAATGAAATTATATTATAAGTCACATGTCACCAATCTCGCATTCTGATTTGTCGAGAGCCCTACAGATATGCTGACATATTTTTCACCAACAGCTGTATTTTTGCTTGTTGTATCGCATGATCACTGCACATCCCTTTGTGAACAAACCTAGCAGACAACTAAAAATACAGCTGCAATAACCAGCATTTTAATGCCAAATTTACTGTCAACTATATATAGTCAAAGTAATTTATATGGCATACAGCAATAAACCATTTACATTCAGACAGATTCTGTACAGACAAATACCCACCTTTTAGCTCACTTTTGGGTGTCCCTCCGTTTCCCTTTATGAATTGCCAAGTAGATAAATTTGTGCTCTCTGCACCCTGTGAGCCATCCCTTAGTGATCACATGACCCCTGACAAGCCAATCCCAGTACACCTTGGCAAACAAAATTTTTGTATGAAGCCTAGTTTTTTATCCTCTTGTGCCAAGTTTACACGAGTTATCCACTATTGAGTGGTGAACACTTCACTGAACATCTCAGGATCCCAGCTAAGTCACTCCTTTTTATTCTCGTGTTATGTGTCTATTGCTTTTTGACACTTCTTTTTTGTGTGTCGTTGGCAGCCTGATAAAACCTTCGTTTTATCAGGCTGCCATCTTGCCTTTGTCATTTTAGTCTGTGGGCCAGAGGGGGTTACCGTGCAACCCCCCCCCCCCCCCCCCCAAACCTCCAACATAGGTATTTTTTGTTCATCGGAGTCTACTGAATGAGAAACAAAATGTTAACAGTGAAAATATTGGGATGCACTACCTGTTTGGCCTCGATTTCAAATTACATGCCTGTCACAAAATGGTGCCGAAGGGTTGAGGGTAGTGGTAACACATTGTCTTCCATATGATACATGCAAGCAGGGACTTTATATATTATCCATTATATTTTTGGAAAGCCTAGGAAATTTCCTTTCTAATGATATAATGTTTCCATATATATGCCAAGAAATAAATTTTTGGAGGCTTTAAATTGCTGATTTTTGAAAAATCAGCAATTTTTTCACAAAATATCAGTACAGTTGTGCTACAATGCCATTGGCGGTATTTTTTATGTTTGTCAGTACAGTAACATTCCTGAATGGTAAAGTTGAGAAATCACTGTGTTCAGGAATACATGGTGTCCATACATAAACACTGAGACACAAGGCATGAACATATTCAGTTATTCATAGTGCAAAATGTTGTTATGTAAATGACATTTTTCTTCAAAATTTTTGAAGAAAAAAATTGTTTTAGGTGACTTCTAAGTCTAGTCAGATTAAACCGTACAACAATGAGGACAAACTTTAGTTTTAATTTGTTTTTCTGGATATGTCTGAATTAGACTGACAAATCCTGCAACTCAAATCTTATACATGCAACAGTCGGATGAAACAACTACTTAGGGGTTAGAACAGAGGTTTCTCCGTTAATCTTAGTCTGCAAACAGAGGTTTGCACAACTGTATCGACTTCAATATCCAGAAAAAATAAAATGATGCAATAAAACATGACAAAGGTTACACTTTATCAATGGTGTTTCACAAAGAAATATCTTTTCGTCGAAAGGTTGCGATGAATTGGTTGATCTAATGTTGATAGGGATAAGTTTAGTAAGCGTGACATAGTTGATCCGCACTATTTTCAAAACAAACGTCAAATGAACGTACATAACATTCACGTCAAGTTTGATCTGACAGTGTTACGGTGAAACAGCCAGCGGTGATCGTATGTACCAGATCTGACATGATCGTTCATAATTTGTAGGGCATGTTGTCTGATTTGTAGAGTGTCATCTCATGTAGATAAGGACAGTGAAAAATGTATCGCGAACAGTGTCACTTAATCAAATTTTGTAGCCAGCTAGAATTTTTATTCGCATTTGGTGAGTTGGCAAATAAGTAGCGGGAGCCTTGTGAACAGGCCTTTAGTGTTATTTATATTTTAAATTACATATAAATATTTTTTGTGTGTCAAATTCCCCATTTCCTGTTTCTTATTTTATTAGGTGTTCATATTTTTTCCTGTTTTCAGATCATCCCATGAAATTCTTGCACCTTAAGTATGCAAGATGGTTGTCATGGAAATGAAAAACATCAGAATGAGGTCTAGCACAGAGTCAACACAAATGCTTGTATAAATGTATAATTATGTAATATGTAAATTTCTATTATACTGCACAGCTAATAGATGGTGTATATTGACAGAAAAAGGCCCTCTTCTTATATCTAGAATTGTTATTTTGGGCATTTTGGGCCAAAAACAGTGTTTAAATTTGTTAGGAAATTGAAATTCCAATTATTTTAATCCCTAGTTCAATTCATTCATCATGAAAATTTTCCAGGGTTGAAGCTGTGAAACACTTGAATTATTTATAACCAAGCTAAAAAATCCTCTTTTTTTGTTCATTTCCCTGTCATTCTTTTTCTGAGATTTTGTGTAATTTTCGTAAAAATAGAAATTTTTATAAAATGGTGAATATAATATAAAAATGCAATATTTTTGATCGTTCATACTATGTATGGATATTACTACCATACTCCGGTCATCATATCAACGACATCACATACCCATGCATTGCAATATTGTAACAGTAGGTCTGTTAACATGATTATTGTAACATTGTAACGAGTATCAAGGCATCACTGTACCCCTAGTAATTGTTACACTACACTATTTGAAAGTTTAATGTACAGTATGGACCACAGGCTCTCGAATCAAGCTGTATGATTTTTTTTTAAATATAGTGTATAGTAAATAAGGGACCACAGTTTCATCATATGAAACCACTAAACACTTCATTACTATACTTTACTTAAACAAAACTGCATAGTGGAAGAGCTGAACAACAGAACCACTTCTACACGTTACAAAAAAAAAAAAAAAAAAAAACAACGAAAAAAACCCACAAAAAACAGTGGCGCTATTCTGATTGATAGGTCGCTTGTTTAATTGTTTAATTTGAATCAAAATGTCACAATGACAGGATTTCTGATCATATGGCGTGATCATGATCATGTATTGAATCATAGACAGTCTGTGATTCCATGTAGCCTGTAGGTTAACATTGTAATGTACAGTTGATAGACAGTCTATGATTCCATGTAGCCTGTAGGTTAACATTGTAATGTACAGTTGATAGACAGTCTATGATTCCATGTAGCCTGTAGGTTAACATTGTAACATACAGTTGATAGACAGTCTATGATTCCATGTAGCCTGTAGGTTGACATTGTAATGTACAGTTGATGAGTTTTAAATTAGGGGTAAAAATAGAATTTTTGTAAAATGGTGACTATATTATGAAAGTACAATATTTTACCAACTTTCTGGTTGAAATATGTTCTGTTTTGTGTGTGAGTCATCATATGAAACCACTAACCACTCTAGTTACTTTGCTAAAACAAAATTGCATAGTGGAAGAGCTGAACAACAGAACCATTTCTACATATGTTACAAGAAAAAAGAAAGAGAAAAAAAACAGCAGAGCAATTCTGACCAATAGGTCACTTGTTAGTCCAGGACGGGGGCTTATACTATTATAGATGGGCTCATCCGTCTGTCCATTGGGAGCCCTTTCTTGGACATTCATTCACTGATTTCTTTCAAATTTAGTATTAAAATGGATAATGAACTATGCCTTACATATGCACGGCAATTTGCTTTGGGATATGATACAATTTAGCCAACTTAGAGCTATATTTTGATTTGTCATGAGCCATTATTCAGTCATATATGAACTGTTTTAAGACAAGACCAGTGAACTACCAAATATATCCGATTGCCTTGATATTTGGTGGGAACATTACTTCGGGTGTGTAGATGAGAAATTGTTCAAATGAAAATGATCGCATAGGAAATGTCCGTTTTGGGTCACAAAACATGATTTGTGGTATGTGAAAATGCTTTGACCCAGCCTAGAAATGAAAGGTTCTTGCTTTATTGATGCAATAAAATCATTAAATCTTTTATGGGCTATGTCACATCTCAATGTCAATGGCACCAAGATTAACCTCTGTTTGAGGTTGCCTGGAAACACAGTTATTAGCACAGCTGAATTAACAGGTTCTTTCATGCTACAGATATGTGCATTTTGGGTCAAAAAACTTAAACTGCAAAACTATTGGGCAGATTGGCCTGAAATTTGGTGGAAATGTTCTTCGGGGCATGTTAATTTAGATCTGTTCATGACATGGTGATTCCAATCATGATATGCAAATTACGGCTAGAAATGTTGGGTTTTTTTGGTCAAAGTCTGTAATTCCAAACTGAAATATGATGGGGATCTATATGTTGGTGTGTAAATGAAGAAATATCAAGCATATAATTATCTCATGATTGATATGCAAATTAGGTGTAACAATGTGGATTTTGGTCAAAACTTAAATCTCAGAAAGTACTTTGTCAATGAGACTAAAACTTTGTGAGATGTTACCTGAAGTGTTAGTCTGCAGATTTTCTGTAAAACATTTTGGCCCTAGCAACAATGACGATGTCCATAGCAACAACCAAACAGCAGTGTATTTTGGTCAAATAACATCAGGTAGGCAAGTGAGTAAAAATGTATACAAATATCCCTAGTAACCAAGACCATGCCCATAGCAACAGCCAAACAGTAAGATAACAGGGATTTTTAGACAAGTCAACAAACATTGAAGAAATGTATGTAAATGTGCCTAGCAACAAGACCACACCCTTAGCAACAGCCAAATGATCACTTATATTGCAAAGATAGCAGGGATTAATAGACAAATAAACATTCAAAAAATGTATGCAAATATTCAATCAATTATACAGTTGTGCTACAATGCCATTGCCACTATATTTTATACAATCTAATACATCACTCTACCATGACTGGTGGCAATTCTCTGTAAACATCCATTGTGGGGCCGAGTCATCTCCGATGACTGCTTGTTTATTATTTAATAGTAAGCCCCTTCACTTTTGATAGTCAGACTCAGTAGCTTCATAGGTAATTGAGTTTGTGAGGGTTGAGTTATTGTTATCCCTAGAAAATCTATACCAGGTCCCTAATTATACAGCTGAGTTGACTGGAGTACAAAGACTTCAGCCATTCAGAAACAAAACAACAGTGGCAGGGCTCGAACCTGCAACCTGCAGATTCCTAGCCAGCCATGCTAACTATTCACCCATCATGACTCCCCATCATGGGTGAGTGTGTGTGTCTCTGTCTCTCTCTTTCATCATTTTCTCAAAAATGACTGGCTTAATTGAAATGAGATTACCCTCACAATGTACCAAGAAAATCTATTTCACCCTTTCATCACATAAGTAAAGTATTTTTGGGACTGTGTGTGTGTGTCTCCTATGAAGACTTGTTCACCGCAACCTTAATCTTTTGGGTCAAAACTAAAAGATAAATAAACTATTTCATCCATTAATCACACACAAATAAAATACTAATAGGGGAGGGTACATGACAACATATTAAGTGAATAGGGGAGGGGTATGTGACATAAAATATTAAGGGATAGGGGAGGGGATAAGTGACAAAATATTAAGGATAGGGGAGGGGTAAGTGACAAAAATATTATAGGATAGGGGAGTGGGAGTATGTCTTTTATGTTATTGTCAAATAACAACTATTTTTTTTTTATAATTTCAAGATGTTTAGTCGGCATGATGAGATAGATGATGATGAAATGACGTTCAAGATAAGATTGAACAATACAAAACTAGGTATTACTACACTCTGGTCATTGGATAAATTTGAAGACAGACTCATTCAGATGAGAGAAATTTACCAGGTATGATTCATTTTTTTCATTCTTTTATTGTCAGTTTGAAAGTCAAAATGCACATGTCAATAGTGGCCAAATTTTAACATGTTATAATTAGAAACAAAACAGAATCCCAAAAAAGAAAATTGCTTTTTAGCACAACTGAACTAAGGTTCAGTAGAGCTATAGGCGTCGCCTGGCATCTGTCTGTGTGGATGTGTGTGTGTGTGTGTGTGTGTGTGTGTGTGTGTGTGTGTGTGTGTGTGTGTCAGTGTTCTGCTGAGGCTGCAGCCTTGCGATATTGGCCCCCTAAAATTACAAATGACACAATACTTTCCCTGCCTGTGTTTAACTGAAATACTAACCACCATTAAAGCAAACAAAAACTCCACACTAAACAAAAGAACTGAGTTGATATCTAAATGCCAACACAAGAATAAACTTTATTTGTCCAACTTCAATAGAGCATCTATCACCTAAACTAAACCCGTTAACTAACGGAACATCAAAGCCTGACATGTAACAACCCGCCAACACCCACTTGTCCGCACCCACACAATAACAACCAACACCTCCACACACACAGCACCAACCCACCAACACATAGACAATAGTGATATTTCTATTGTCTGCACTCTATATAAACAGCACACCCAGAGAGTAGAAACCGTACGGACTCCGTAAATTAAAATATCAGACGATGTATGTATTAATCGCCATCTTAATTTCCGTACGGCGACAATCCCAAGTACCCGGATGCACGAGGGACTAACCCGGAAGCAAGTCGTTGTCAGCCATACGTTACAGTGGTAACATCGTCCGAGAAATCGCTGCGTTCGGAGTGTCATTATTCACAGAATTGTTGTTTTCGAGTGAAAACCCGTCTTGAATTGTATAACTCTAACAAATGAATACATGTCGTTATATTTTGAAAGTTGTATCGCTAGTTTGAGACGATTTTCTCACGTACTAATAGTACTATCAAGGCTTACTTGGACTTGGACCTTACTCCAGTTCATGGGAAGTTTAGCCAGTCCGATAATTCTTTCTGGTTTAGTTTACAACACTTTTGATCACGCAGATTTTGTTGTTGTGATGAAAAGAAATAAAAAAAAAGATCACTTCAACCATTTCGTTGTGTTTTCTTTGTGAAAGGTAATCGAACATGAACGAGTGTTACCACTGTAACGTATGGCTGAGAATGACTCTCTTCCGGGTACTTGGGATTGTCGCCTTACGGAAACTAAGATGGCGTTTAATACATTTCTTCCCTATATATATCTACTACAACTAGTACAAGTTGAATGTTGTTGACTTGGTAAATTTGTTAGAAAATTGAAATTCAAATTGCCTCAAAATTATTTTAGATCCCTAGTTTATTTCATTCATCATTAAAATTTTCCAGGGTTAAAGCTGTAAGACACTGGAATTATTTATAGCCAACCTCAAAATCCTCATTTTTTCTTTTTCTTGTGTGCATATCCCAGTCATTTTTTAGTCCCCGCCGGACGAAGTCCGGGACGGGGACTTATGGATTGGGTTCCGTCTGTCCGTGTGTCCGTCCGTCCGTCCGTCCGTCCGTCCGCAGCCGTTTCTTGGAGATGCCTGGACCGATTTTTTTCAAACTTGGTACAGGGGCAACATACAATGGCATACATATGCACGTCAATTTGTTTTATGATATGATCCAATATGGTCGCCTAGCAGCCATTTTGTTTGCAAATTTTCCCTGTCTAAAGCCATAACTCAAACATGCTTGAACAGATCTCATTCAAAGTTGATATTAGGACAGTGTTCTATGGCATATATGTGCATATTCATTGTTGTCATGATACGATCCAATATGGCTGCCTGGCAGCCATTTTGTTTGCGAATTTTCCATGTCCAAAGCCATAACTCAGACATGCTTGAACACATCTCATTCAAAGTTGCATTAGGACAGTGTTCTATGACATACATGTGCATATTCATTGTTATTGTGATACGATCCAATATAGCCGCCTGGCAGCCATTTTTTTTGCGATTTTCCTATGTCCAAAGCCATAACTCAGACATGCTTGAACAGATCTCATTCAAAGTTGGTATTAGGACAGTACTCTATGACATACATGTGCATATTCATTGTTGTTGTGATACGATCCAATATGGCCGCCTGGCAGCCATTTTGTTTGTGAATTTTCCATGTCCAAAGCCATAACTCAGACATGCTTGAAAAGATCTCATTCAAAGTTGGTATTAGGACAGTGTTCTATGACATACATGTGCATATCCATTTTCATCGTGATATGATCCCCCATACCAGACCAATCCTTTATTGTTGTAGGCATGTTCCATGTCCAACAAGCAGACACAACATATCTAAGTCTGTTTGATTTAGGTTCACAAGCGTTGTTGCGTGATCAGAGTAGTGATAATTCCTTAAAACCCAATCATAGCGGGAACTATGTCATTCTCAATGACTTGTTTTCTGAGATTTTCTGCAATTTTTCATAACAGTAGATTTTTGTTATAAAATGGTGACTATGGTATAAAAGTACAATACATTACCAACTTCTGTGTAAAATGTGTTTTATAGTGAGACATCATATGAAACCACTAACCACTTTATTATATCGCTAAAACAAAACTGCATAGTGAAGAGCTGAAGAACTGAACAACTTCTACATGTCACCAAAATAAAAAATAAAATTTAAAAAAAAAAAACAGCGGAGCTATTCTGACCAATAGGTTGCTTGTTGTTGATAATATGGGTATTCTAAGAGCTAGTATATCTTATCGAAATGAAATATGTTTACTTTATTATACTAAATGCGCCGTTCAAAAGGCGACATCAGTGCGTACGAGTATAGTAGGCTAAAATATGCCGTCAATGTGTCATGTGTGTTGATGGTATTGTGATGCTTCTTATCGGCAAATAATAAAAATCAGATAAATAGAAGTCACTGAATGTGAAACATGCGACATTACAAGTGTGTAAATGTATATCTAGTCTAGCCGTTTTGATTTATTTTGCCATAATATGGGGACATAATATTTTAGCATTACCCTTAACCTTTTCACCACCAATTGCCCCCTGGGAATGTTTGTTCTCCACCACCCCCTCACTGACCACCAGGTGAGAGTAAGTGTTATGTAATCAAATTGATATGAAAATACTTAGAGTTGCTCATTTTTTAAAAATGAGGTATCATTTCATTGGAAAATAACTTCTCTACATCACACTTGCAAAATACATGCATTCAAATTCCACAAACACAGCCGAAATATGAATTAATGTAATAAAATATGAATAAAACAAACACGAGTCGTTTATTTATTGACATATCACAAATAAACAAAATATTTATATTACAAATAAAATTCAAAATACCAACATTTATGTTCCTACAAAACGTCTCTTTACTGGTTAAATTGTCAAAATTGGCGAAAATTTGGCAGAAAATGACATTTTGAGTCGTAAAAATTTCAACGAAATTAATTAACGGCTCACTAATCCGATTATGACGCAACAGACGGTGCCACACCGGCAATGAAAGTGTCTTAAAATATCTAAAGTTGTCACCTTGATACCTTTTGAAAAGTTGTTTTTTGTAAATATAATTCATTATCATGAGCAGAACAACAACAAATTATTACTGAATTTATGTGAGAAATCGGCAAAAAATGCCCGTAAGTCAGTAGCATCGGCACCAAAATCGGATGGGCAAAATAGCTTTATTTGCCGACGCACATACCAACCAACAGAAATATGCAGCCTGTAATTTGAACCCACGCCGCGGTAATGTTTTCGTCACATTGAGTTCACATAGCCATCTCCTTTCATTCATAAATGCCATCAAAGTCAAAATTAAACAGAATTTTTCATGAACAGAGCCGTTATTTACATCGCAAACGATGTTAGGGGAGACAATTTTGGGTGAGGCCATGTTGAAATTTGAAGTTTACCGTTAAAAAACACATTCAAAAAATGTGATTGGAAAATCTTCAGATTGTGTGTAATCTACTGCCCACATTGTACTACTGACCAGTATAAATTGAACTTGTATGAGTATTATTCATTATTGAACATTACCACAAAGAAATATGACCAAAATAATTACTTTTGGAGCTAAATACTGGCCCCAAGGCCATAGTATGGGCGTATGCTACAGGTCAACAAGTTACGCAATTTGCCAACTTTCACTGCGGCAACGGTGAATTCCCCGCCGGTAGATCACTCGGCCCTCGTGGTAGTTCTGAAGCCTATACCATTCCCACAACTGACCTGATATATTCAACAATGTTTTTGAGTAAAAATTCAGTGGAAATTTCTCAGGACAGTTGTCTTTCCAATCGTGCTAGAAAACCATCCACTAACATGTGTTCAAAATGGCAGACTATATAAACAAGGCTAATACGCATGTGTAGAGAGTTCCCGCTGTAGCGGGAATCGGTGGTGAAAGGGTTAAAGTGTACATGCAAAGGTACATACTTTTTTTCGTAATTATGATTATTTTGCCATTAAGATAAAGGAAATCGGGTTTGTAATAGTACAAATTAATTCTAACACGAGAAATTATGCGAAAAATGAGGCACTCTCATTTACATATGGACAGGACAGGATTTGGAACTTTATGACGTCAATGCAGGAACACAAACGCATTCGTCAGTGTATCTTTACATGTAAAGCCATTATGGTCGAACCGGCAGGTCAACTTCAAAACCCGTTTTTCGCCAGAACCCGTCATTGAATATTGGTCAGATTCCTCAAGCGTAGAGCAATACACTCCAGCATTAACATCTGATGGGGTGATTTAGCCAAATTCATTCGAACCGACCGCTAGCAGTAACGATAGTTCCTCTGGTAGTGAATGAGTGAGGAAGGTGTGGTCCAAACCACAGAGACTGAATGACACTGCTTTATAAGTTTTTTTTCCGATGTAAATTTCACAGACAAATGTCGTCATGGCTAGTACACATTATATGTAATAGTATACCTGTGTTTAAATATCCACCATGCAAGTTTAGTGCTTGTTTTCTGACTATGCCTGCTGTCTTATACCGCGTATGTCCTAGTGAAGCCGTGTTGTTTACATAAAGTTAAGGCTGTTATCACCGTCCTTTGTTGACATAACTATTCAATGGGTGGAAAACAGCTCCTGCAGACAATGTAATCGAAACGAAAATTATCTAATATTTCCATACCCATCAAACATACAGAGATCGAATGAGAATGGCTTCAAGAGTTCCCCATAATATTCTCTCAAGTTGTTCAAATGTAGCATGTGTCGTAACAGTACATTCGATCTATGGCCATTCAAAATCTTTGTGAAAGTAGACCCACAAATTCGTTAGAGCAGAACGTTTTGTTGGATAACCATCCCTCTTGAAAGCTATGTGTACACATACTTTATTTCATTTTTTACTTTGTTCATTACCATCCACACAGTGACATGAAGTGGTTTCATCTTCTTTCAAAGCACGGCCCATGTTCACTGAAGCCGGCCGTACTGTGGTGTATTGTGTATTGTCTCTGACCATTTTTGTTTGAGTTTTTTATGGATAGACATGTCTTACGTTGTGGAAGTTATTTGACCTGGGAGCGTGAAGCTTAGTGCTGACTGTACTTTGCTGTGTCCATCCACTTTTGACATGTGATTGGCATGACACAGTAATTGTTCAGGTAGACAAAAACAATGGAAACAAAAATAGCAACATTATAATGAGCGTTACATCTTTTTACTTTGATATGATTCCGACGATGTGATGTATCACAATGAAAAAAATCGACTCCCAGCAACATGGAAATCAAAACATACAATCTGACTACGCATTGTTTAAAACCAAATGCTATCTTAGTGAAAATATTTTATGAAGCTAACTTTCTTGAAAACATCATTTCAAATTGTTTTATTTGTCTTCCTTTTTTCGCTTTGATCATGGCTACAACGGTGGCGTGGAGAACCCCGTCCCCGGTAACATTTACCGGCTTTCACTGTATGGCGTCAGTTATATCACTCGGAAATGTGTGTAGGGTGATCGTTTCACTGCGGTTGCTGCCGATAAAACACCAAGGAACCATTGTTGTCGGAAGACTATAAACTGGTACACCACAATATGTACAGTTACAGATAATACTATATGGCAAGCATAATTAGTAATTCATAAGTAAACATTACACAAAGGCTTAGAAGGCTTTTGTAACACGTGGGACCTCGACACCTTTCGTGAGCTGGTTGAGGTGCCGAAGTTAGTCGAAGCACAGGGGATTAAGGGGCAATGCGCGCAATATTTAGAGGTATGAATGCAATTTCATTTATTTTTATGGCAAAATAAACATAATTACGAAAAAAATCATCAACCTTTGCATGTACACTTTAAGGTCAAATCATATCTGTCCAGTACAATAAGAGATACTGAAACTGAGTTTATTCAGTATTAGTTAGTTTGCCTCCACATTTTCCCTACTTCTGTTATTCTTTCCTATTTCTTGTAATTAAACACTAAACTAAACTAAACTAAACTAAAGGTATCTTCTTGTTCAACAGCAATGTGATGGTCCAAACAGTAGCTCTGATGATTTGTTCTATGATCCTAATGATGAATGGGAAAAAGATTATCAGATGCAGAACTCACCAGTTTTAGCAACACATGGGTAAGTGTCATGTAAGGGTGTCCAACAATTGAGAAAAAAATGAGAATTGTGATTGTTTGCATTGATGGATATTACATGACAGTAAAAAGAGCAGTCAGCAACATGTTTGTGAAATAACTAAGAATTCCTAAATATTATGTTGTTGAAAACGAACAATATCAAATGAACTTTACATGATTGTACTGTCCATATCAAATGAACACTACATGATAGTACTCTCCATATCAAATGAACTGTACATGATTGTACTGTCCATATCAAATAAACTGTACATGATAGTACTGTCCGTATCAAATGAACTGTACATGATAGTACTGTCCATATCAAATGAACTTTACATGATAGTACTATCCATATCAAATGAACACTACAAGATAGTACTATCCATATCAAATGAACACTACAAAATAGTACTATCCATATCAAATGAACACTACAAGATAGTACTGTCCATATCAAATGAACTTTACATGATAGTACTGTCCATATCAAATGAACTGTACATGATAGTACTGTCCATATCAAATGAACTGTACATGATAGTACTGTCCATATCAAATGAACTGTACATGATAGTACTATCCATATCAAATGAACACTACATGATAGTAGTGTCCATATCAAATGAACACTACATGATAGTACTGTCCATATCAAATGAACACTACATGATAGTACTGTCCATATCAAATGAACACTACATGATAGTACTGTCTATATCAAATGAACTGTACAAGATAGTACTGTCCATATCAAATGAACTTTACAAGATTGTACTGTCCATATCAAATGAACTGTACATGATAGTACTGTCCATATCAAATGAACACTACATGATAGTAGTGTCCATATCAAATGAACACTACATGATAGTACTGTCCCTATCAAATGAACTGTACATGATAGTACTATCCATATCAAATGGACACTACATGATTGTACTGTCCATATCAAATGAACTGTACATGATAGTACTGTCCATATCAAATGAACATTACATGATAGCAGTGTCCATATCAAATGAACACTACATGATAGTACTGTTCCTATCAAATGAACTGTACATGATAGTACTATCCATATCAAATGAACACTACATGATAGTACTGTCCATATCAAATGAACTGTACATGATAGGACTGTCCATATCAAATGAACTGTACATGATAGTACTGTCCATATCAAATGAATTGTACATGATAGTACTGTCCATATCAAATGAACTGTACATGATAGTACTGTCCATATCAAATGAACTGTACATGATAGTACTGTCCATATCAAATGAATTGTACATGATAGTACTGTCCATATCAAATGAACTGTACAAGATAGTACTGTCCATATCAAATGAACTGTACATGATAGTAGTGTCCATATCAAATGAACACGACATAATAGTACTGTCCATATCAAATGAACTGTACATGATAGTACTGTCCATATCAAATCAATTGTACATGATAGTACTGTCCATATCAAATGAACACTACATGATAGTACTGGCCATATCAAATGAACTGTACATGATAGTACTGTCCATATCAAATGAACTGTACATGATAGTACTGTCCATATCAAATGAACTGTACAAGATAGCACTGTCCATATCAAATCAAGTGTACATGATAGTACTGTCCATATCAAATGAACACTACATGATAGTACTGGCCATATCAAATGAACTGTACATGATAGGACTGTCCATATCAAATGAATTGTACATGATAGTACTGTCCATATCAAATGAACTGTACATGATAGTACTGTCCATATCAAATGAACTGTACATGATAGTACTGTCCATATCAAATGAATTGTACATGATAGTACTGTCCATATCAAATGAACTGTACAAGATAGTACTGTCCATATCAAATGAACTGTACATGATAGTAGTGTCCATATCAAATGAACACGACATAATAGTACTGTCCATATCAAATGAACTGTACATGATTGTACTGGCCATATCAAATGAACTGTACATGATAGTACTGTCCATATCAAATGAACTGTACATGATAGTACTGTCCATATCAAATGAACACTACATGATAGTACTGGCCATATCAAATGAACTGTACATGATAGTACTGTCCATATCAAATGAACACTACATGATAGTACTGTCCATATCAAATGAACTGTACAAGATAGCACTGTCCATATCAAATCAAGTGTACATGATAGTACTGTCCATGCCAAATGAACTGTACATATTTGAACTGTCCATATCAAATGAACTGTACATATTAGAACTGTCCATATCAAATGAAGTGTACATGATAGTACTGTCCATATAAAATCAAGTATACATGATAGTAGTGTCCATATCAAATGAACTGTACATGATAGTACTGTCCATATCAAATCAAGTGTACATGATAGTACTGTCCATGCCAAATGAACTGTACATATTTGAACTGTCCATATCAAATGAACTGTACATATTAGAACTGTCTATATCAAATGAAGTGTACATGATAGTACTGTCCATATAAAATCAAGTATACATGATAGTAGTGTCCATATCAAATGAACTGTACATGATAGTACTGTCCATATCAAATCAAGTGTACATGATAGTACTGTCCATGCCAAATGAACTGTCCATTTCAAATGAACTGTACAAGATAGTACTGTCCATGCCAAATGAACCGTACATATTTGAACTGTCCATTTCAAATGAACACTACATGATAGTACTGTCCATATCAAATGTACTGTACATGATAGTACTGTCCATATCAAATGAACTGTACATGCATATGATTGTACTGTCCATATCAAATGAACTGTACAAGATAGTACTGTCCATGCCAAATGAACCGTACATATTTGAACTGTCCATTTCAAATGAACTGTACATGATAGTACTGTCCATGCCAAATGAACTGTTCATATTAGAACTATTTCAAATGAACTGTACATGATAGTAGTGTCCATATCAAATGAACTTTACATGATAGTACTGTCCATATCAAATGAACTGTACATGATAGTACTGTCCATATCAAATGAACTGTACATGATAGTAGTGTCCATATCAAATGAACTTTACATGATAGTACTGTCCATATCAAATGAACTGTACATGATAGTACTGTCCATATCAAATGAACTGTACATGATAGTAGTGTCCATATCAAATGAACTTTACATGATAGTACTGTCCATATCAAATGAACTGTACAAGATAGTACTGTCCATATCAAATGAACTTTACATGATAGTAGTGTCCATATCAAATGAACACTACATAATAGTACTGTCCATATCAAATGAACTGTACAAGATAGTACTGTCCATATCAAATCAAGTGTACATGATAGTAGTGTCCATATCAAATGAAGTGTACAAGATAGTACTGTCCATATCAAATCAAGTGTACATGATAGTACTGTCCATATCAAATGAACTGTACAAGATAGTACTGTCCATATCAAATGAATTGTACATGATAGTACTGTCCATATCAAATGAACTGTACAAGATAGTACTGTCCATATCAAATGAACTGTACATGATAGTAGTGTCCATATCAAATGAACACGACATAATAGTACTGTCCATATCAAATGAACTGTACATGATAGTACTGTCCATATCAAATGAACTGTACATGATAGTAGTGTCCATATCAAATGAACACTACATGATAGTACTGGCCATATCAAATGAACTGTACATGATAGTACTGTCCATATCAAATGAACTGTACATGATAGTACTGTCCATATCAAATGAACTGTACAAGATAGCACTGTCCATATCAAATCAAGTGTACATGATAGTACTGTCCATATCAAATGAACACTACATGATAGTACTGGCCATATCAAATGAACTGTACATGATAGGACTGTCCATATCAAATGAATTGTACATGATAGTACTGTCCATATCAAATGAACTGTACATGATAGTACTGTCCATATCAAATGAACTGTACATGATAGTACTGTCCATATCAAATGAATTGTACATGATAGTACTGTCCATATCAAATGAACTGTACAAGATAGTACTGTCCATATCAAATGAACTGTACATGATAGTAGTGTCCATATCAAATGAACACGACATAATAGTACTGTCCATATCAAATGAACTGTACATGATTGTACTGGCCATATCAAATGAACTGTACATGATAGTACTGTCCATATCAAATGAACTGTACATGATAGTACTGTCCATATCAAATGAACACTACATGATAGTACTGGCCATATCAAATGAACTGTACATGATAGTACTGTCCATATCAAATGAACACTACATGATAGTACTGTCCATATCAAATGAACTGTACAAGATAGCACTGTCCATATCAAATCAAGTGTACATGATAGTACTGTCCATATCAAATGAACTGTACATATTAGAACTGTCCATATCAAATGAAGTGTACATGATAGTACTGTCCATATCAAATGAACTGTACATGATAGTACTGTCCATATCAAATGAACTGTACATATTAGAACTGTCCATATCAAATGAAGTGTACATGATAGTACTGTCCATATCAAATGAACTGTACATGATAGTACTGTCCATATCAAATCAAGTGTACATGATAGTACTGTCCATGCCAAATGAACTGTACATATTTGAACTGTCCATATCAAATGAACTGTACATATTAGAACTGTCTATATCAAATGAAGTGTACATGATAGTACTGTCCATATAAAATCAAGTATACATGATAGTAGTGTCCATATCAAATGAACTGTACATGATAGTACTGTCCATATCAAATCAAGTGTACATGATAGTACTGTCCATGCCAAATGAACTGTCCATTTCAAATGAACTGTACAAGATAGTATTGTCCATGCCAAATGAACCGTACATATTTGAACTGTCCATTTCAAATGAACACTACATGATAGTACTGTCCATATCAAATGTACTGTACAAGATAGTACTGTCCATATCAAATGAACTGTACATGCATATGATTGTACTGTCCATATCAAATGAACTGTACAAGATAGTACTGTCCATGCCAAATGAACCGTACACATTTGAACTGTCCATTTCAAATGAACTGTACATGATAGTACTGTCCATGCCAAATGAACTGTTCATATTAGAACTGTCTATTTCAAATGAACTGTACATGATAGTAGTGTCCATATCAAATGAACTTTACATGATAGTACTGTCCATATCAAATGAACTGTACATGATAGTACTGTCCATATCAAATGAACTGTACATGATAGTAGTGTCCATATCAAATGAACTTTACATGATAGTACTGTCCATATCAAATGAACTGTACATGATAGTACTGTCCATATCAAATGAACTGTACATGATAGTAGTGTCCATATCAAATGAACTTTACATGATAGTACTGTCCATATCAAATGAACTGTACAAGATAGTACTGTCCATATCAAATGAACTTTACATGATAGTAGTGTCCATATCAAATGAACACTACATAATAGTACTGTCCATATCAAATGAACTGTACAAGATAGTACTGTCCATATCAAATCAAGTGTACATGATAGTAGTGTCCATATCAAATGAAGTGTACAAGATAGTACTGTCCATATCAAATCAAGTGTACATGATAGTACTGTCCATATCAAATGAACTGTACAAGATAGTACTGTCCATATCAAATGAACTGTACAAGATAGTACTGTCCATATCAAATGAACTGTACATGATAGTACTCTCCATATCAAATGAACTGTACATGATAGTACTGTCCATATCAAATGAACTGTACATGATAGTAGTGTCCATATCAAATGAACTTTACATGATAGTACTGTCCATATCAAATGAACACTACATAATAGTACTGTCCATATCAAATGAACTGTACAAGATAGTACTGTCCATATCAAATGAACTGTACAAGATAGTACTGTCCATATCAAATGAACTGTACAAGATAATACTGTCCATATCAAATGAACTGTACAAGATAGTACTGTCCATATCAAATGAACTGTACAAGATAGTACTGTCCATATCAAATGAACTGTACAAGATAGTACTGTCCATATCAAATGAACTGTACAAGATAGTACTGTCCATATCAAATGAACTGTACAAGATAGTACTGTCCATATCAAATGAACTGTACAAGATAGTACTGTCCATATCAAATGAACTGTACAAGATAGTACTGTCCATATCAAATGAACTGTACAAGATAGTACTGTCCATATCAAATGAACTGTACAAGATAGTACTGTCCATATCAAATGAACTGTACATGATAGTACTGTCCATATCAAATGAACACTACATAATAGTACTGTCCATATCAAATGAACTGTACATGATAGTACTGTCCATATCAAATGAACTGTACATGATAGTAGTGTCCATATCAAATGAACTTTACATGATAGTACTGTCCATATCAAATGAACACTACATAATAGTACTGTCCATATCAAATGAACTGTACAAGATAGTACTGTCCATATCAAATGAACTGTACATGATAGTACTGTCCATATCAAATGAACTGTACAAGATAGTACTGTCCATATCAAATGAACTGTACAAGATAGTACTGTCCATATCAAATGAACTGTACCTGATAGTACTATCCATATCAAATGAACACTACATGATAGTACTGTCCATATCAAATGAACACTACATAATAGTACTGTCCATATCAAATGAACTGTACAAGATAGTACTGTCCATATCAAATCAATTGTACATGATAGTAGTGTCCATATCAAATCAAGTGTACATGATAGTAGTGTCCATATCAAATGAAGTGTACAAGATAGTACTGTCCATATCAAATGAACTTTACATGATAGTAGTGTCCATATCAAATGAACACTACATAATAGTACTGTCCATATCAAATGAACTGTACAAGATAGTACTGTCCATATCAAATCAAGTGTACATGATAGTAGTGTCCATATCAAATGAAGTGTACAAGATAGTACTGTCCATATCAAATCAAGTGTACATGATAGTACTGTCCATATCAAATGAACTGTACAAGATAGTACTGTCCATATCAAATGAACTGTACAAGATAGTACTGTCCATATCAAATGAACTGTACATGATAGTACTCTCCATATCAAATGAACTGTACATGATAGTACTCTCCATATCAAATGAACTGTACATGATAGTACTGTCCATATCAAATGAACTGTACATGATAGTAGTGTCCATATCAAATGAACTTTACATGATAGTACTGTCCATATCAAATGAACTTTACATGATAGTACTGTCCATATCAAATGAACACTACATAATAGTACTGTCCATATCAAATGAACTGTACAAGATAGTACTGTCCATATCAAATGAACTGTACAAGATAGTACTGTCCATATCAAATGAACTGTACAAGATAGTACTGTCCATATCAAATGAACTGTACAAGATAGTACTGTCCATATCAAATGAACTGTACAAGATAGTACTGTCCATATCAAATGAACTGTACAAGATAGTACTGTCCATATCAAATGAACTGTACAAGATAGTACTGTCCATATCAAATGAACTGTACAAGATAGTACTGTCCATATCAAATGAACTGTACAAGATAGTACTGTCCATATATATTGAACTGTACATGATAGTACTGTCCATATCAAATGAACACTACATAATAGTACTGTCCATATCAAATGAACTGTACATGATAGTACTGTCCATATCAAATGAACTGTACATGATAGTAGTGTCCATATCAAATGAACTTTACATGATAGTACTGTCCATATCAAATGAACACTACATAATAGTACTGTCCATATCAAATGAACTGTACAAGATAGTACTGTCCATATCAAATGAACTGTACATGATAGTACTGTCCATATCAAATGAACTGTACAAGATAGTACTGTCCATATCAAATGAACTGTACATGATAGTACTATCCATATCAAATGAACACTACATGATAGCACTGTCCATATCAAATGAACTGTACATGATAGTACTGTCCATATCAAATCAAGTGTACATGATAGTACTGTCCATATCTAATGAACTGTACATGATAGTAGTGTCCATATCAAACAAACTGTACAAGAAAGTACTGTCCATATCAAATGAACTTTACATGATAATACTGTCCATATCAAATGAACTGTACATGATAGTAGTGTCCATATCAAATGAACTGTACAAGAAAGTACTGTCCATATCAAATGAACTTTACATGATAATACTGTCCATATCAAATGAACTGTACATGATAATACTGTCCATATCAAATGAACTTTACATGATAGTACTGTCCATATCAAATGAACTGTACATGATAGTAGTGTCCATATCAAATGAACTTTACATGATAGTACTGTCCATATCAAATGAACTTTACATGATAATACTGTCCATATCAAATGAACTGTACATGATAGTACTGTCCATATCAAATCAAGTGTACATGATAGTACTGTCCATATCAAATGAACTGTACAAGATAGTACTGTCCATATCAAATGAACTGTACAAGATAGTACTATCCATATCAAATGAACTGTACATGATAGTACTGTCCATATCAAATGAACTGTACATGATAGTACTGTCCATATCAAATGAACTGTACAAGATAGTAGTCCATACCAAATGAACACTACATGATAGTACTGTCCATATCAAATGAACTGTACATGATAGTACTGTCCATATCAAATGAACTGTACAAGATAGTACTGTCCATATCAAATGAACACTACATGATAGTACTGTCCATATCAAATGAAGTGTACATGATAGTACTGTCCATATCAAATGAACACTACAAGATAGTACTGTCCATATCAAATGAACTGTACATGATAGTACTGTCCATATCAAATGAACTGTACATGATAGTAGTGTCCATATCAAATGAACTGTACAAGAAAGTACTGTCCATATCAAATGAACTGTACATGATAGTACTGTCCATACCAAATGAACACTACAAGATAGTACTGTCCATATCAAATGAACTGTACAAGATAGTACTGTCCATACCAAATGAACACTACAAGATAGTACTGTCCATATCAAATGAACTGTACATGATAGTACTGTCCATACCAAATGAACACTACAAGATAGTACTGTCCATATCAATTGAACTGTACAAGATAGTACTGTCCATATCAAATGAACTGTACAAGATAGTACTGTCCATATCAAATGAACACTACATGATAGTAGTCCATACCAAATCAACTGTACATGATAGTACTGTCCATGTCTGTCTAAGTGCCTGTATTAAGTCTGATAATGGTTTAATAGTAATACATGTGTTGCACATCGAGGAGGTGACATAGTGTTGACAAGTAATCAAATGGTGTTAGCACAACTGAACCTTTACAGCACAAACGTGCTGATTTGACTGAAATTTAACAGAATTATTTCTGGGGATGTGTAGAGGAAGAATTATCGAAAACTACATGGTAAATTGGGCTGGAATTAGATGTATGACTCTAGCGAATCAGTCATAATGTACAGATTGTCATACATAACTTTAAATTTATGGTATAACAAACCATGTTGTATGAGGTTATTGACCTTTGTCAGTCCAGCCACACATGTTGACATATATCAACATGTAATGGCGTACGACAGTGGTATCACGTACGTCCCGCCACAGCAGGGTAAATAACCGATTTCAACACTTCTCGCATCGGTATATGCTTTATACACCTATCTCTGTAGAGCATAACAACACCAGGAAGACTTACAATGTATTTTGGATAAGGTAGACCTGGTCAGATACACAAGCTAGCTGAATATTACACCCCTCACTGTCGCCCGACTCAATTTTGAACCTTCACTGTCAACATGGCGGACGGTAAGAACAAAAGAAATAGTCGAACTGTAAAGAATACCCAGCAGCCGAATACTCGTAACGTATCGGAAATGTTAGTCGACTCACCAGTCGAGGCAGAACAAACATTTCCCGAAGAAGTGGAAGCAACAATATGAATGGAGTCGGGAATAACGACGCAAATTCGCAAAGGAAAAGACCTGACCCCCGATGAAGTTGACAGTGTGACACATTGGCGACACGGTAAACAAGAGTACGAGATCAATGACGTTTGCTATAGAACCACCCCAAGCAGAATAAAAGATTGGATTGTGGCAGCTAAGAAGAGATATAACAATGCATTTCTTCACAAACTCAACATCAACATGCACTGGTGCAACGTGTCGGGTGGCACCCAAATGAAATGGCTGGACAAAAGACGAGAGGATGATGACGACAGCAAACAGGTTACAGTATGTTTTTACTTCACAACTGGCGTGATTTTCATCCAGGGTAAATGCATCAATAAGTGGGCCAAATATGAATATGCTGCATTGAGAGACGAGGTTCACAAAATGAATACAGACAGTGAAAGTGCTGTTCTAGAAATCCAGTCAGATAGCAAAGCCAGTAAAGGCCACAACAAAGATGGCGTCCCCCAGCACTGGGATCGGGAAGGGAAGATGCCCCTCCAAGCACACTCGCCAACAGACGAACATGTGTTACACTGTGCACCTAGTAGCGATATAGAAACCTTACTAATATATACAACACCAGGAGAACCAACCAATTATGGAATAAAAGAACATGAAAATACGATAATATCACCAATTAGCAAACTTAGTGACCAATCCCCTATGAAAGCAGCTCTGCTCAGCAAAGCGAGGAATCTTGTACAACGAAAAGAAACAGAATTCCTAGAGACAATACAAGACATTGAAACCAGCTTCATAAGCCTGACAGACAACTGACAACAGACAACTGTGAAACACATTGACCCAAAGAAATTCTCAAATACCAGACATACATCCATTTAAACACTAAGTGGCAGGGGAATCAAGGAAGCCAATCAAAGAAAATCAATATTTTGAATAAGGTATCATTTGAATGGAAAATAAATTTTCTATATCATAGTAGCAAATACATACATTCAAATATCACACACAGCACGGAAATATGGATTAATGTAATAAAATGTTAATAAAACAAACATAGGTTGTTTATGTATTGACATATCACAAATAAACAAAACTTCTGTATACTGGTTAAATGGTCAAAATCAGTGAAAATTTGTCAGAAAATGTTGTTTTTAGTCGTAATAAATTTCAACGAAAATAATTACCGGCTCACTTATCCAATTACAACGCTCGTCATTTGGATCGTACTCCCGATACCGTTCACTGTCATGCTTTCAAAATGGCTGTGTAGATAAACAAGGCTAATACGCATGTGTGGAACTAGTTATGGCAGCAATTTTTGCAGCGATAGCTGCCATTAAACGGCATAATGGCGAGGTAGGTGAATGAACTTTGGCGTTCCCGCAATAGCGGGAATTGATGGGCGCCCTAGAGCATTCCCGCAATAGCGGGAATTGGTGGTGAAAGGATTAACCCAAATTTTGTTGTGAATGTGATATTTGAATGTGTACATTTGTAAGTATGATATAGACAATTTATTTTCCAGTAAAACGATACCTAATTTTCAAAGATTAGCTACATTATTTCAAACTAAATGTCCAGAGACGAATAGACTTTAAAAAAAAAAACATTAAAAAGTTTGCGTTCACCAGTATGTTGTCACATCTGGCCAAAATCTCATGATACATGAGATTCACATACTATATTTTACTATCGAGGACTTCAAAAACGTGCGAGATTTTGTGACATCATTACATGTACCCACCATGTTGGAATTGTGTATGCAGTCGCCCTGGTCAAACTTCGCAATGGCCAACTATTAACCTAAAAGTGTTGTCAAAGTAAATTTGAACTAAAAACTAATGATCGGACACAGCATCCCTACTTTATCAAAAGGTATACGAGTCTGTTATACTTTTTTGACGACGTTTAAGAATACAAGTCAAAAGTCTATAGCATCACGTTTGCTGTGTAATGCAAGTGATCGAAGACAGCAGAGGGGAAACACGTTATCACATGGGGAACAACGCTGTCACAGCATTTGAAGCATGACACAAAAAATTAAAAGCATGGCGCTTGCCGTCGATACCAGGGTGCCTCGCGCCCTGCTAAAACCCCTTATGATGGCGATTGCCAGAATTAAAGTATATGTTGTTAACGATCATTTTACCATCAAGATTGAGTGAGAATTTCTGTTCGTCACTGTGACGAACAAAGCATGAAATATTTTCGTCAAATTGAAAGTGAGTTCGCATTTGCATATTTGGTAAATATTAGCATGAACGCTGCAACATTCATTACTTCCGCATTATCTCATTAATATTCATAAACTTTGGAGATGTTTAATACTCTGTATTTGGAGTGGTGTCAGACTGTAAACTGTGCAGCTGTGCTATGCCATTGGCACTGTTTTTGAGATTCTGATTTCACAGACAAACAGATGTAAGAACACATGCACACAATCATGCATACACACATACACAAAGACACAGACAGACAGACTGATACACACACACACATACATACATATATACATACATACATACATACCGGTACATGCATACATACATACATACATACATACATACATACATACATACATACATACATACATGCATACATACATACATACATACATACATACATACATATACATACATATATACATACATACATACATACATACATACATACATACATACATACATATATATATACATACATACATACATACATACATACATACATACATACATACATATATATATACATACAAAGGCATGCATAATTGTTAATCCTTCCTTATGATAGGAATATGAGTGCTGAAGTACAATTACCTTGTACCCTGTAACAATATGCTGTTGTTACTGATAGTATTACCTTGTACCCTGATTTAGTTACTGATAGAATTACCTTGTACCCTGATTTTGTTACTGATAGAATTACCTGGTACCCTGATTTTGTTACTGATAGAATTACCGTGTACCCTGATTTGAACCCTTTACATTGCTAACAAGATATGTATGTAATTAAAAGAAGAAAACAACTCACACAAATAGCATAAATATATCTTATGGAACTTGAGACATGGTTTGATTTCTTGCTCTTTTCAGTTTTAAAGGTTTCAAAACTCCTGGTTCATCAAGGTTGTCATTTTCTAGACCATCTTCAATTTCATCAACTCCAAGTAGCACTATAGGAGAAGTTACACCAAAAAAATCAGGTAAAGTATTACTATAACCAAGGTTGTACAATCAAAGAGTAATTTGATGATAAATAAAGAAAGTCACATATTTGTCAGCATTTTTGACAAGATTAAGAACAACAATGTTTACACAGATATTGATAGATTACTAGAATTGGTATCCAACTTTGTCTCTACATTTGCTGTCAACAGTGACGGACATTGTTGAAGTTACACTAAAACAGCAGTAAATGCCAGTGTAGTCCTGTGTATTTTGTAATGATTTGACCGTTACAATAATAAGTAATTCTACTATGAGCATATGCATTCTTTCTGTTATAATTTACAGGTATTTACATGGACTCATTCAAATACAAAATTGATAAGCATATATTTCTTAAAAGAAAGCAAGACTTAGTCAAAGAAAAGCAGAAAACTCCTTGTATAAAGTTGTCCATTCATTCAGGCAAATGCATAGACTGCTTGAATTTCAGTATCCAACTGCGATAAGATTGTAATATGAAGTAATCTGTGACACTAGTAATCTATCAACATCTATATAAACATTTACATTTCTTTATTTTGTCAAAAAAGCTGGATGTGTAATTGATTGTCTGTGTACAGACAAATACCCACCTTTTAGCATACTTTTGGGTAAGCCTAGAATACAACACCTACTTGGTGGAGGGAGTCTCCACACTGAAAGGCATAGCAAAATTTTGAGCCAAACTGATAGGACCTAGAGCAGACATCCTGACTGCCTCTTGGGCCATGTCCCACAAGAACTTAAAATCCAAATCTAACATTTCACATAAAAAAACCAAGTATTCAAAACTAGTAACAATCTCTAATACCTCCGTAAACAGTTGGCATTCTACTCATTGGATAGCCCTCATCACATGATTACGCCAAGTACTTTAATTGGATCCGCATATCAAATTATGAAAATCTGTTCATATCAAATATCACTATCATTGGGATGTTTGCAGATTAGTTACAGAGGAATTTGAATCACATATTCCAAAGTATTTGAAGTTGTTACAAAATAGTAGAAGTTAATTGTACTTAACCGAGAAGGACACATTGTGGTGAAGTCAATGGGGTTGGTCTTGACATGTCAGAACCACCTACCCCATTGACTTCGCCCCAGTGTGTCTTGTAATATGTGATTCAAATTCCCCTCTAACTAATCTGATTCATCACAAACACGTAGTAAAATCTTTTGTAATGCCTAGAACACATATTTTAGTAAGGTATGAACCAAGAACTGAACATCAGCTTAGGATGAGGAAATAGAATTATTGTTTCATGCTCTTGCTTTGTAAACTCATAATGTACACATTGTGCAGGCATTTCAAGACTGGACAGCAGGTCATCTACAAGTAGTGTGATACCAAACCCTTCCCAGTCTCTTCATCAAATGTGTAGAAGTTTCCTGATCACATCTTTAGACAGATATAATAACACAGACACCCTGGAACTTGGAGTTGTTGACATGATACTCTACAACATGCATAGACTCAAATCAGCTGTACAAGTCATAGAAAGCAAGTGCTACAGATCTAGAGACAGCGAAGCTGATTCAGAACATTTGGAAAGCTCAGAGAATTTATCAAAAAATATACTGGAAGCTAGTATAGCTGTGGATTCACTACTGTCACACATCTCACTCTGGAGTTCATACCATGCCAGTTTAGACAGTGGACTTGTTCATGATTTGACACAACAGATGACTGAAACTTCAAAGAAAATAGCTGGTAATGTTGTAAAACTGTTACAGGTAAGAACTATACTAATAATCATGGCCTTCTGCAGTTTCATTAGAAGCAGGTAGCCGGAGAAAGTACCCACCTACTCTTGTCATTTCTCTGCCTACTTCTGCCGAGATGTTAATAGAAATGACATGAAATTTAGTGAAAGGCAATTTTGTAAGGAATATTTAAATTTTACAAAATGGGTTACAAATGAAAATATTATGTTTTGAAAGAGAGTGTGGGTCCATTTCCGATCAAACAAAATAATACTTCTGTGTTGTTCAAGTAAACTGGCTATTACTACATGTAGTACTGGTCACATATGATAAGAGATATTGTCCTATCATGAAGGGATATATCTATACATCTTGTGCTGTGATTGGCTATTCTCTCAAGCCACGCTCTGGCAGTGGCTGTGATATGTTACCAACTTTAATGAATATTAAGTAGTCAATGCGTAACTTTAGTAGTCAACAACAAATGCCATGTGCAATGGATATGAGGCTGGTAAACAATGTAAAAGAAATTGTCACCCACAGTCCAACGTCAAAACAAAAGAAAGGAACTACAAAATTTGATGATTTATAGGGTTCAAGCAAGTAAAGAATGACACTTTTTGGTGAATTTCAAATTTGTGTCTGTTTTACTTTGGAGCTGTATCTCCAACATGACAGGATGTTGACGTTGAATATACAGGCATGAATGTGTACATTCTATTGTAATAACTTACAATGTACAGTTCTCTTTATGAAATGATAGATTTCTCCACCAGGCCGACGAAAAGTCTGAAAACAGGCTGACCCCCCCCCCCCCCACATCACTTAATTCTAAACCCTGATATATCATATTCACATGACATATTTAGATGACATGATGATCAAATCAGTGATATAAAAATTAGCGCTAAGAATTTGTCTTTTTTTTAAAAAAATCTATAATTCCAAAACTACTGAGCAGATTGGGTTGAAATTTGGTTGAAATATTCTTAGTACTGTTCAGATTAAGAATTGTTCATGACGTAATGATCCCTTCAGAGTTATGCAAATTAGGTGTAAAAATTTATCTTGTTTGGCAAAATTCTATAATTCCAAAACTACTGAGCAGTTTGGGCTAAAATTTACTGGGGATGCATCTAGAGATATGTACTATGTAAATGAAGGTGTATTTACAACATGATGATCCTATCGGCGATATGCAATTTAGGACTAAATATCTCAATTTTGGTCAAAAACTTAGTGAGAATGTTTCTGGAGGTGTTATTCTGCTATTATTATTCAGAACATTTTGACACAACTAGCCCTAGCAACCATGGCCATGCCCTTAGCAACAGTGAAATGATTATGCATATTACAAAGATAGCAACAGGGATGGGTAGGTAAGTGAATAAAGATTCAAGAAATATAAAAAATTATGCAAATATGCCTAGCAAAAAAACCATGCCCATAGCAACAGCCAAATGATGATGTATATTGCAAAGATGAAACATGTCATAGCTAAGTGAATAACGATTCCAAAAATGTAAGCATATATGCCTAGCAACAAGACCATGCTCATAGCAACAGCCAAATACAGTTGTGCTACAACGCAATTTGTGCTATTTTTACATTTAGGATGTTTATGTTCCTTATTTGAATATTCATGATCATGATTATCTGATGACGTTATCCCAGTGCATGTGTGTGTGTGTGTGTGTGTGTGTGTGTGTGTGTGTGTGTGTGTGTGTGTGTGTGTTTTCTTTTATTTTGGTTTTTGTTCAGGATAGTACTGAAAACAGACTATAGCAGAGGTCACGTTACATATCATCTTGTTTTTTCCAGGGTTGTGAAAATGAGATTGACAGCATGATATCAGAGTCTTGTAAGCAGCTTGTACACAGTTTAGATTTCCTTGCCAGGATTATTGGAGAATTGGCCATAGCAACTGAAACTGATATAGCAGTAATGAGTCAGGGCTCAGCTTCAACTTTAGAACAGGTAAGCAATGTGACCTATGTCATTGTTGTCAAGTATTTATAAACAGATGTAAACATTGTATGAAGTCTACCCTGACCCTGGAGTTAGTTCCATGACAAGAACACACTCTAACTATGTATGAAGTATAAGAGTTAGTTCCATGACAAGAACACGTACTCTAACTATGCATGAAGCATAAGAGTTAGTTCCATGACAAGAACACGTACTCTAACTATGTATGAAGCATAAGAGTTAGTTCCATGACAAGAACACGTACTCTAACTATGTATGAAGCATAAGAGTTAGTTCCATGACAAGAACACGTACTCTAAATATGCATGAAGCATAAGAGTTAGTTCCATGACAAGAACACACTCTAACTATGTATGAAGTATAAGAGTTAGTTCCATGACAAGAACACGTACTCTAACTATGCATGAAGCATAAGAGTTAGTTCCATGACAAGAACACACTCTAACTATGCATGAAGCATAAGAGTTAGTTCCATGACAAGAACACGTACTCTAACTATGCATGAAGTATAAGAGTTAGTTCCATGACAAGAACACACTCTAACTATGCATGAAGCATAAGAGTTAGTTCCATGACAAGAACAAGTACTCTAACTATGCATGAAGCATAAGAGTTAGTTCCATGACAAGAACACACTCTAACTATGCATGAAGCATAAGAGTTAGTTCCATGACAAGAACACGTACTCTAACTATGCATGAAGTATAAGAGTTAGTTCCATGACAAGAACACACTCTAACTATGCATGAAGCATAAGAGTTAGTTCCATGACAAGAACACACTCTAACTATGCATGAAGCATAAGAGTTAGTTCCATGACAAGAACACACTCTAACTATGCATGAAGCATAAGAGTTAGTTCCATGACAAGAACACACTCTAACTATGCATGAAGCATAAGAGTTAGTTCCATGACAAGAACACGTACTCTAACTATGTATGAAGTATAAGAGTTAGTTCCATGACAAGAACACACTCTAACTATGCATGAAGCATAAGAGTTAGTTCCATGACAAGAACACACTCTAACTATGCACAAAGCATAAGAGTTAGTTCCATGACAAGAACACGTACTCTAACTATGTATGAAGCATATGAGTTTGTTCCATGACAAGAACACACTCTAACTATGTATGAAGTATGAGAGTTAGTTCCATGACAAGAACACACTCTAACTATGTATGAAGTATAAGAGTTAGTTCCATGACAAGAACACGTACTCTAACTATGTATGAAGCATATGAGTTTGTTCCATGACAAGAACACACTCTAACTATGTATGAAGTATGAGAGTTAGTTCCATGACAAGAACACACTCTAACTATGTATGAAGCATAAGAGTTAGTTCCATGATAAGAACACGTACTCTAACTATGTATGAAGTATAAGAGTTAGTTCCATGACAAGAACACGTACTCTAACTATGCATGAAGCATAAGAGTTAGTTCCATGACAAGAACACACTCTAACTATGCATGAAGCATAAGAGTTAGTTCCATGACAAGAACACGTACTCTAACTATGCATGAAGCATAAGAGTTAGTTCCATGACAAGAACACACTCTAACTATGCATGAAGTATGAGAGTTAGTTCCATGACAAGAACACACTCTAACTATGCATGAAGCATAAGAGTTAGTTCCATGACAAGAACACGTACTCTAACTATGTATGAAGCATAAGAGTTAGTTCCATGACAAGAACACACTCTAACTATGCATGAAGCATAAGAGTTAGTTCCATGACAAGAACACGTACTCTAACTATGTATGAAGTATAAGAGTTAGTTCCATGACAAGAACACGTACTCTAACTATGTATGAAGCATAAGAGTTAGTTCCATGACAAGAACACGTACTCTAACTATGCATGAAGCATAAGAGTTAGTTCCATGACAAGAACACGTACTCTAACTATGTATGAAGTATAAGAGTTAGTTCCATGACAAGAACACGTACTCTAACTATGTATGAAGCATAAGAGTTAGTTCCATGACAAGAACACGTACTCTAACTATGCATGAAGCATAAGAGTTAGTTCCATGACAAGAACACGTACTCTAACTATGCATGAAGCATAAGAGTTAGTTCCATGACAAGAACACGTACTCTAACTATGTATGAAGTATATGAGTTAGTTCCATGACAAGAACACACTCTAACTATGTATGAAGTATGAGAGTTAGTTCCATGACAAGAACACACTCTAACTATGTATGAAGCATATAAGAGTTAGTTCCATGACAAGAACACACTCTAACTATGCATGAAGCATAAGAGTTAGTTCCATGACAAGAACATGTACTCTAACTATGCATGAAGCATAAGAGTTAGTTCCATGACAAGAACACACTCTAACTATGCATGAAGCATAAGAGTTAGTTCCATGACAAGAACACGTACTCTAACTATGCATGAAGCATAAGAGTTAGTTCCATGACAAGAACACGTACTCTAACTATGCATGAAGCATAAGAGTTAGTTCCATGACAAGAACACGTACTCTAACTATGCATGAAGCATAAGAGTTAGTTCCATGACAAGAACACACTCTAACTATGCATGAAGCATAAGAGTTAGTTCCATGACAAGAACACGTACTCTAACTATGCATGAAGCATAAGAGTTAGTTCCATGACAAGAACACGTACTCTAACTATGCATGAAGCATAAGAGTTAGTTCCATGACAAGAACACGTACTCCAACTATGTATGAAGTATAAGAGTTAGTTCCATGACAAGAACACGTACTCTAACTATGTATGAAGCATAAGAGTTAGTTCCATGACAAGAACACACTCTAACTATGCACAAAGCATAAGAGTTAGTTCCATGACAAGAACACGTACTCTAACTATGTATGAAGCATAAGAGTTAGTTCCATGACAAGAACACACTCTAACTATGTATGAAGCATAAGAGTTAGTTCCATGACAACAACACGTACTCTAACTATGCACAAAGCATAAGAGTTAGTTCCATGATAAGAACACGTACTCTAACTATGTATGAAGTATAAGAGTTAGTTCCATGACAAGAACACACTCTAACTATGTATGAAGTATGAGAGTTAGTTCCATGACAAGAACACACTCTAACTATGTATGAAGTATGAGAGTTAGTTCCATGACAAGAACACACTCTAACTATGTATGAAGCATAAGAGTTAGTTCCATGACAAGAACACACTCTAACTATGTATGAAGTATAAGAGTTAGTTCCATGACAAGAACACGTACTCTAACTATGTATGAAGTATAAGAGTTAGTTCCATGACAAGAACACACTCTAACTATGTATGAAGTATGAGAGTTAGTTCCATGATAAGAACACGTACTCTAACTATGCATGAAGCATAAGAGTTAGTTCCATGACAAGAACACGTACTCTAACTATGCATGAAGCATAAGAGTTAGTTCCATGACAAGAACACGTACTCTAACTATGCATGAAGCATAAGAGTTAGTTCCATGATTTTGCTTAGGCGATGTTGAAATTTTAATTTTACATTGAAAAACGCACATAAAAAATCCGATCGGAAAATCGCCCATATCATCAAGTAAGTTTCCCACCACTGACCTTTACACACTGAGCTAATACAAATACAAGTCATTATTGAGCCGTAACAAAAAGAAATAAAACCAAAATAATCCATGATATAGCCCAAAATTACACCCAGAATGTTAGCATGGGCGTCAGCATGGTCACAAGATTGCATAAATTTGAACGACATTCAAAAATTCAACCGTAAACTGCCGCCGGCAGCTCACACGGCCTTAGCGGGACTTTGATGCTTACACACAAGTACAATGTGTTCCCATAGCTAAATACTTGTATTCAACGATGTATTTCGAGTCAAATTCTGTCGAAATATCCACAGATAGCGACATAATTTATATCGTAGACCATGCTGTGATTAATTACTTCCGCCATGTTGAAATTCGATTTTGTGAGCGAAAAACGCACAAAAAATTACGATCGCTTGCCATTTGAATCATACTCCAGATACCGTTCACTGTCATGCTTTCAAAATGGCTGTGTAGATAAACAAAGCTAATACGCATGTGTGGAACTTAGTTATGGCAGCAATTTTTGCAGCAATAGCTGCCGTTAAATGGCATAACGGCGAGGTAGGTGAATGAACTTTGCCGTTCCCGCAATAGCAGGAATTGGTGGGCACCCTAGAGCGTTCCCGCAATAGCGGGAATTGGTGGTGAAAGAGTTAAAATAGGTTTACAATGAGCGCAGAGTTCACAAACAGGTGCTATATTTATCATCGTTTCAATTTCAAATATAGACTTATCTTTATCAAATTTCACACACTAATGCGCAGATGAATAAAGAGAAATCGTATCTATTAGATTTTCAATTAGAAGTTTAGGAAGTATTATATTGACCTCAAACTGTCTCCTTTTTACCGTGTTCTTTTCCGATTTTTCTCGATAACAAACTATCGCTGTTTGTTGCAAGGCTTGTACATAATCATTTATCTAGCTCTGTATCTCAGGATATAAATACTCTCACATATTTATCACATATATAATTTATACCCAAATGTGTGTGGTCAAAATGGAAAATAGACCAAGCCTCGCCTATAGCCTATGAAGAAAATTTTGCGACAATGTATCAATAATGGTGACCTATACATTGACCTCTATATAATTAGTGTACAGTAAGGGCGCGTCACTCAACAAAATCTTGAGAATGTGTAAACTTGTGGTGGGACAGAAGGAAGTTCAATAGGCACATGCCATATCCCGGGTATGTAGGGGATCGCGAAAGCCAAGTGAAGTCGAGGATGGCAAGCATTCCTGTGTTGAGAATAGGAGGTGTGGTGGGCATTTGAACAACATTTTTGACAACTATCGAATCACAGATATAGAGCTAAATTTCTTGCATAAATCCGTACGGAAGGCATTCAGTTTGAACTGGTCTGATTTTGTGCCCTCCTCTTTCAAACAAGCAGTTGTTATACCTCTTCTGAAAAAGACCCTCGCTTGATTGCAATATTCTCAAGAACTATCGTCCAGTTTCTAATCTGCCATTTTTAGCACAACTGAACTGAGGTTCAGTAGTGCTATAGGGATCGCCCAGCATCTGTATATGTGTGTGTGTGTGTGTGTGTGTGTGTGTGTGTGTGTGTGTGTGTGTGTGTGTGAACAACTTAAAGTCAAAAACCACTGAACCGATTGCCATGATATTTGGTGGATCCATTACCTTTGGTATCCAGTTGGGAAATTGTTCAAATCAAAATGATCTTACCAATTGTTTGTGATTTGGGTCAAAAAATGTGATTTTTGGTCTAAAAACTTTAACTCAAAAACCACTGGGAAGATTGGGCTGAAATTTGGGTGAAACATTCTTCAGAGTGTTTTTACTAAGAATTGTTCATCACATGATGGTCCCAACAGTGATATGCAAATTAGGGCAAAAAATGTGTCTTATTGGTCAAAAATCAATCATTCCAAAACTACCAAGCAGATTTGGCTGAAATTTAATGGGAATGCATTTAGGGCTTTATAGAATTATTAATGATGTCATGAGTGATATGCAAATTAGGTGTACAAATGTGAATTTTTGTTCAAAAACTTATATCTCACAAAGTGCTTGGTCAATGAGACTGAAACTTGGTGAGATGTTTCTTAGTGTTATTATGCAGATTTTCTTCAAAATGTTTTGACACAATTGGCCCTAGCAACCATGACCACACCCTTAGCAACAACCAAATGGCGGTGTATTTTTGGTTAAATAAGAACATCACCTGGTAGGCAATTGAGTAAACATTCAAAAACAAAAACAAATGTCTGGAAATATCCCTAGCAACCATGGCCACGCCCATGGCAACAGCCAAACCATTGTGTGTTTTCACAGAGAACAGGGATTAATAAACAATTGAATAAACATTCAAAAAATGTAATGTAAATTTGTCTAGCAACAAGAACACGCCCATAGCAACAGCCAAATGATCACATATATTGCAAAGATAATATCAGAAATTCATACACAAGTGAACAAAAACATACAAAACTGTATGCAATATATCTAGTGACATGACTACACCCATAGCAACAGCCAAATGATCGTGTATATCGCAAAGATAGCAATATGGTTGGATAGGCAACTGGATAGTCATTCAGCAAATGAACACCTATTGTTAGCATGGACTAGCATATGGATAAACATTTTTAAAAACTGAACAGTTGTGCTACACCGCCATTGGCGGTATTTTTATCAAAGTTCTGGAATGCATTGTTGCTATTAGACTGAAAGCCCACATTGCTTCAAATTCCTTATACATGTAGATGAACCTTTACACAATCAGCTTATAAACCTGGTCATTCTACTGAAAGGTTACAAATGACATACTATGTACTCTTGATTTGGTTTCCACTGCTTTTGATAGAGTTAATCACAAGCTGTTGTTAACTCACTTGCATGATCGTCTGGGTATCTCTGGTAATGCATTGTGGTGGTTTGAATCTTATCTTTTTGATTGTAGAAAATCTGTCATCATAAACTCTGCTCAGTCACCATATTACCCTCTTGATACTGGCGTACCTCAAGGCTCGGTCCTTGGCCCGATTTTGTTCAATGTTTACACATCTCCTCTGGGCGATGTGGTTGCCAGCCGTGGTTGTAAATACAATTTCCATGCCGATGACTCCAATTTGTACCTCCTACAGCTTATGATGATACAGTTAGAAATCTTGAATCATGTATTTACGACGTCAGAGCTTGGATGTCTTCAAATTTCCTTTGCCTTAATGACGATTAAACTGAATTTGTTATTTTTTCAGGAAATTATGACCCTGCTTACATTACAATGGTGCACAAAATATTTGTATTGGTGATGCGTTGAAGGCAAGAGCCTTGGAGTCATCCTTGATTCTTGTTGATGTCTCACTATGAAGCATTGTGTTACATGTAGTCAGATTTGTTGTTATTTCATGTTTCATATTCACCGTATTGCTCTTGTTCATAAATATCTCTCTAAGTCTGCCACTGAATAACTAGTTCATTTGCTTGTTAGCCCCTGCCGGACGTAGTCTGGGACAGGGGCTTATAGATTGGGTTCCGTCCATGCGTGCATGCGTCCGAAGTCATATCTTGGACATTCATTGACCGATTTTTTCAAATTTATTAAATGGATATTGAACTATCACTAAGTCATTTACGTATACATGTCAATTTGCTTTGGGATATGATGCAATTTAGATGACTTAGAGCCATTTTTGGGTCAAAAAACATGATTTTTGGTCAAAAAAGTTAAACTCCAAAACTACTGGGCAGATTGGCCTGAAATTTGGTGGGAATGTTCTTAGAAGTGTTATTCTGCAGATTTTCTGTAAAACATTTCTGTCGTAGCAACAGTGACCACGCCCATAGGAACAACCAACTTGTGGTAAAAAAGACAAACAAAACTACTGGGCAGATTGTCCTGAATTTGAAGGGAATTTTCTTAGAAGTGTTGTTCTGCAGATTTTCTATAAAACAGTTTGGCCCTAGCAACAATGACCATGCCCCTGGCAACAACCAAATGGCTGTGTGTTTTGGTCAAATGACAACATCATCAGGTAGGCAAGTCAGTAAACATTCAAAAAAATGTATGCAATTCTCCTTAGCAACTATGACCACAGCCATAGCAACAGCCAAATGGTGGTGTTTTTCACAAAGATAACAACAGGGATTTTAGACAAGTAAACAAAAATTTGTAAAATGTATGCAACCATGACCACAGCCATAGCAACAGCCAAACGGTGGTGTTTTTCACAAAGATAACAACAGGGATTTTTAGATAAGTGAACTAAATTTTTTAAAATGTGTGCAAATGAACCTAGCAACAAGACCACACCCATAGCAACAGCCAAATGATCATGCACATCGCAAAGATAACAGTGACGAATAGACAATTGAGTAAACATTCAAGGAATGTAAATGTGCCTAGCAACAGGACCACGCCCATGGCAACAACCAAGCAATCTGGTATATTTCAAAGATAATGATATGTATTAATAGACAATTGAATAACATTCAAATAATGTATGTAAATGTGCCTAGCAACTAGACCACACCCATAGCAACAGCCAAATGATCACTTATATTGAAAAGGTAACAACAGGGATTAATAGACAAATAAATTAACATTCAAAAGATGTATGCAAATATTCAATCAATTATACAGTTGTCCTACAATGCCATTGCCACTATATTTCATACAATCTTATACATCACACTACCATAACTTGTGGCAATTGTCTGAAACATCCATTGCGGGTAGTGAGTCATCTCCGATGACTGCTTGTTTCTTCTCACATTGATTCATGCAATTCATTGTTACACAGTATACCTCATTACTCTATAAATTGCATTCAACATGTACAAAATTTTGCAGCCAGAATTATTACATGTTTGAAGCACCACGTTCACATCACTCCACCTCTACAGGAATTACATTGGTTGTCTGTATGTCAATGTATTATTTATAAAATCTTAGTCATCACTTTTAAATGTCTTTATGGTTCAGGTTCTCCATATCTTAGTGAGTTAGTCAGTCTCTATGTCCCGGGACATAGTCTACATTCTGCTGACCATTTTAAACACCATTACAGCCAGGACAAAAACATAGTGACAGGGCTTTCAGTGTTGCTTCACCAGTTTTATGGAATGCTCTCCCTCTCCAAATCCGTCATTATAATAATTTCAATGTTTTTAAACATATGCTGAAAACACATCTTTTTAAATCTTGCCTTCTTTAGATAGTATTTTAAATGGCTCTGATCACTGTCTCTGTGGATTTTAGCCGTTATATAAATCTTTTTTTTATTATTATTGTTTTTGTCTTTTTGAATGAAATTATAATGTTAGGAATTATCAACAATGACAAACTTCAAATCTTATATATTGCAGATATGTACGTCTATAAAGCAGTCATTTGTTGATGGTATTGATGTGTTCATAGACAGGACTTTACAAGGTGGAATAAAGATGACAAACCACTATGAAGGAAGAGTAACTGAGCTGATAGAAAACAGAATTACTAGGGATGATGTAAGTTTGTCATCAAGTACCAAGATTTATTAGAAACTACATAATATCAGATGCAAGCTGTCTTTGGAGACTTTGATGGGTAGACCATCAAAATTAAGCTATTACTTACATATAAGCCGAGTGCAGTCAAGGATGGCAAGCTTTCCTGGCAAACAATGTTTTTGACAACTAACTTTCACTGGGACTTGAAAAAATCACAGATTTAGAGCTAAATTTCTTGCATAAATCATGAAATTGCAAGACTATCCTTAAGGAAGGCATTCAGTTTAAATCTGGTTATCACTTGTATTGTATTATTGATAAACGGACCGAAGCTAGCTTGGAAGATGTTTTTTCGACCAAGCAATGTGTGATTTTGGGTGGTGTAATTATGTTAAAAATGATTTGACTCAAATATAGTCACTGTTATATACACATACACATTTTATTTTGGGCATGCTGAAATTGTGATGACAACAAAGAAAAATACAAACAACAAAGTGTGATAAACACTTTTTGATTTGATTTTCAAATAAGATAGTTAATAGGAATTGCTTAAGTGTAGAACTCCGGAATCTGCTTGCATAAATACTTAACAGTACTACAATATTCAAAACTGGAGGTTGTGGGCTATTCCCCACAAAAAGTCCAGCAACAATTTCTCTGATCCTGGTCTCTGACTCCTTGTATCTTTTTCGTTGTGGTGGTGCTGGTTCACCTGCGATGAACTGATTAACGATAACGTTCTTCGAACTGATTAACGATAACGTTGTTCAGAGCAATCACACCCTTCTTGGTCTTGTCATTTTCATTACGATAAAAGTGATAAAACCATATTTTGTGTACTGAAATCACGCCTTTCATTCACACTACAGTACAAATGCTAAGTAACCCTAAAACATGCCTTTCTTGGTCGAATCGCACACCATAGTCCTACCGGAGGCATTTGTTCGTGTGCATTTGTCTGGGGAGCATTTGTCCAAAAAAAGGCCTGTTACCATAGTTTTTTAGCTCCGCTGTCAGCGAAAGCTGAAAGCATAGCTTTAGGTATGGGTGTGTATAGAGGTATAAGTGAATCATAGCTGTCCGTCAACTTTTTATATTTTCATCATCTTCTCTGAAAGTGACAGTCAGAATACTTCGATATTTGGTGTGCATGTTGCCTTGGGGGAGGCTATTCAGATTTGTTCATACCAAGTTGATCTGTGCCATTTTCAATTTTTTACGATTTTGTTTTCAAAAATGATATTTTCATCATCTCCTCAAATACTACTTGTCAGATTGCTTTGATATCTGGTGTGTTGATGCGCAGCTAGGGTAGCTTACTTAGATTTGTTAATTTCAAATCAGCACATCTTCTTTTCTATTTTTGATGATTTATTTTTTTTGTAATTTAAAAAATTAATATGTTAATGAGCATTGTGACCGACGCTATATTGGAAATCAGTCCACGAGAGACTTTAATTTAAGTAAACTGCCACTTTTTAAAAGACACTATTGACGTCAAACAAGCAATGTAATATGTGCTATAGTCATAACGCATTGAGTGCCCAAATGACAAGTGTTTGTTCGAAAGAGGGTTGTAAACTTCAAATCCAAATTCTGCACCCCTTCTACATAATCAGCCAGTCTGCAACACATCATTTGCATACAATCTATCCTTCAGATCGCGACCCGTTACACTTTGAAAGGCTGCTCATGGGCCTTATTAGTCCCCACGGACGAAGTCCGGAACGGGAACTTATGGATTGGGTTCCGTCTGTCCGTGCGTGCGTCCGTCCGTCCGTCCGTCCGTCCGTCCGCAGCCATTTCTTGGAGATGCCTGGACCAATTTTTTCAAACTTGGTACAGGGGCAACATGCTATGGCATACATATGCACGTCAATTTGTTTTATGATACGATCCAATATGGCCGCCTAGCAACCATTTTGTTTGCGAATTTTCCCTGTCTAAAGCCATAACTCAGACATGCTTTAACAGATCTCATTCAAAGTTAGTATTAGGACAGTGTTCTATGACATACATGTGCATATTCATCGTTGTCATGATACGATCCAATATGGCCGCCTAGCAGCCATTTTGTTTGTGAATTTTCATGTCCAAAGCCATAACTCAGACATGCGTGAACAGATCTCATTCAAAGTTGGTATTAGGACAGTGTTCTATGACATACATGTGCATATCCATTTTCGTCGTGATACGATCCAATATGGCTGCCTGGCAGCCATTTTGTTTGTGAATTTTCCATGTCCAAAGCCATAACTCAGACATGCTTAAACAGATCTCATTCAAAGTTGGTATTAGGACAGCGTTCTATGACATACATGTGCATATCCATTTTCGTCATGATACGATCCAATATGGCTGCCTGGCAGCCATTTTGTTTGTGAATTTTCCATGTCCAAAGCCATAACTCAGACTCCATCTTCATAGTGATATGATCCTCCATACCCAACCAATTCTTTATTGTTGGAGGCATATTCCATGTCCAACAAGCACACACAACATATCTAAGTCTTTTTGTTTTAGGTTCACAAATGTTGTTGCGTGATCAGAGTAGTGATAATTCCTTAAAACCCAATTATAGCGGGGACTATGTCATTCTCAATGACTTGTTTTTGGGTATTTTCAACTCGCTGTAACTTTCACTAGAGTCCACCATTTTAGATACTGTAAATGCCTAAACCTCAACTGATATCTCTTCTTTCGTGCCAGCAACACAAATTTTGGAATTACATTTAGGAATTCCGATTTTCCGACGAATTTGGGACGCATACTTGAGGCCTTGAAATTTCGACCCGGTTTTTCGCTCATAATACGGACCGGAAAGTTTACAAATTTCACAAAAATGTGGATTTTTATGTGTTTTAAATAACCATGGCAAGTAAATTTAGTAGGATCTTTGTGTAACGGTCCGTGCAAGAACTTGCGGTAGAAAATGACTGATTTGACCGAGAAGTTGAAGCTGACCTCATTTGACCCGTTGATTTTCCACAGCAGGCAGCAACGCGGGAGTTCTTGGTACTCACTAAAATCACACTTCAGACCCACTATAAAAGTTTGATGTTTTCAGATAAGATGTAACTTGTGATTAATTCTATATTGTCGTGCAATTTGGAGTGACAGTGAATCAGAATAAAGACAACTTGTGTAAGCAAGGCATGCCTTGGCCGGGGCCTAGGCATGCGGTTGAAGTTTAATATGCAACTTGCAAGAGCAGTCTCCGACACTCTGTGTACACTGCGTACTGTGAATCGACCAAACTTTGTTTATTGGCCGACAGTTTACATGTAAACGACATAAACATGTCTTGCCATTTCCAAAATGCAAATATTTGGCAAGTAAATTTGGCTTCAGACTTTGCATTATGTTTTGCGTATCTTTCCCCGTTTTACATGTAAATCCGAAAAAGGTTCTCTCTGGTCATGTCAGTGATCATACCGGGACTGCTTTGAGTATGAGCGAGGTGAGGCATGTTGAGGTATTTTGTTGAGAATTATAAATATTGCGAAATGTCAAGTACAAGGTTTAAATACAATGATATGATGGGCAAAAATTGGCCAAGTCTGCTGAGAGGCACCGGTCACGGGACACTTCGTAAATTAAAATATCAGACGATGTTATTTCTACTACAAGTTGAATGTTGTTGACAATTATGGACAGTGTTTTTGGTAAATTTGTTAGAAAATTGAAATTCGAATTGCCTCAAAATTATTTTAGATCCCTAGTTTATTTCATTCATCATTAAAATTTTCCAGGGTTAAAGCTGTAAACACTGGAATTATTTATAGTGAACCTCAAAAATCCTTTTTTTTTCTTTTTTTTTTGTGTGTGTGCATTTCCCAGTCATTATTTTTCTGAGATTTTGTGTATTTTCATAACAATAAAATGGTGACTATGGTATAAAAGTACAATACATTACCAACTTTCTGTGTAAAATGTGTTTTATAGTGAGACATCATATGAAACCAGTAACCACTTTATTACATCGCTAAAACAAAACTGCATAGTGAAGAGCTGAACAACTGAAATACTTCTACATGTTACCAAAATAAAAAATAAAAAGAACAGCGGAGATATTCTGACCGATAGTTCGCTTGTTTTTAGTTAAATGAGTTGTTTGCATAATTAGTGATTCCCTTACAGGAGGCATTCAGTTTAAATCTGGTTACACAATGGCAGTCATATTTGTAGTGCACGAACAATCATGATTTACCAATTAACTCAAACATGTAATGTGAGGTTTAAACTTTTTTCTTTTCTGGCATTGACCTTTGACCTGGATCTTCAGGTTCAGTTACTGAAATTCAGCAATTCCCTGGATTATTACAGATACTTTGTTGTACCTATTTGTTGCTACCAATTTCTTTTTGAATCATGTCTCTCCATTCAGTGACATTTGAGGGGGTATGTCTTGTGTGAAGACTTGTTAGAGGAATATTAATGTTTGTGACACACAATTATCAAATAGTCCAAATCAATGGAACATACTTGCTTGCCATTTGTTAAAATGATAATGCCACCTTCTAATTGATACCATTACTAACATGTACATGTCATCTCTCTTTACCCTCTAGTTCTGCAATAGCATACTGACAAAGCTTCATATGGTGGTAGTAATGGTGCGGGTGGTACTGGTCAAGTGTCAGGACATACAGGTTGAGTTGGCCAGCACATTCACAAACACCAGTACTGACAATGTTAAACCCAGTAGCTATTATCCAAAACATTATCAGAGAGCACAGAGCATGATCACAGAAACTGGCAATCTAACAGAATGCACCAGTGCACTCTTCAATGCATGCCTATGTATCCCTAAAGGTATGTGATTGCTAAGTAAATGGAGTGAAAGTACTAATTATTGTTAAATGGTTTATATGTACATTCTTATAATTTTATAGCGCTGCCTAATCCTGTCTATATTAGTCAGAGTAAAAAAGGTGAATAGACTATAAATTCTAATGACTTTGGCCTGGCAAATAAATAGATACTGAAGAGTAATTCACATTATCTGTGGCAAGGGACCCAAAAACACACTTTTATCACCATTCTTGTCTTGTATTTCATCTGTAGTATTGATAGTAGTCAAGTAAGCAGACCTTTGACAAACAAGCATTGCAGACATCAGACATACAGGTATGCACCACAGATATACAGGTATGCATCACTGACATAAGACATGCAGGTATGCATCAGTGACATAAGACATGCAGGTATGCACCACTGACATAAGACATGCAGGTATGCACCACTGACATCAGACATACAGGTATGCATCACTGACATCAGACATACAGGTATGCATCACTGACATCAGACATGCAGGTATGCATCACTGACATAAGACATGCAGGTATGCACCACTGACATAAGACATGCAGGTATGCACCACTGATATACAGGTATGCATCACTGACATCAGACATACAGGTATGCACCACTGACAGACATACAGGTATGCATCACTGACAGACATACAGGTATGCATCACTGACATAAGACATGCAGGTATGCACCACTGATATACAGGTATGCATCACTGACATCAGACATACAGGTATGCACCACAGATATACAGGTATATGCATCACTGACAGACATACAGGTATGCATCATTGACATAAGACATGCAGGTATGCACCACTGATATACAGGTATGCATCACTGACATCAGACATACAGGTATGCACCACTGACAGACATACAGGTATGCATCACTGACAGACATACAGGTATGCATCACTGACAGACATACAGGTATGCATCACTGACATAAGACATGCAGGTATGCACCACTGATATACAGGTATGCATCACTGACATCAGACATACAGGTATGCATCACAGACATACAGGTATGCATCACTGACATCAGACATACAGGTATGCATCACAGACATAAGACATGCAGGTATGCACCACTGGCATAAGACATGCAGGTATGCATCACTGATATACAGGTATGCATCACTGACATCAGACATACAGGTATGCACCACTGACAGACATACAGGTATGCATCACTGACATAAGACATGAAGGTATGCACCACTGATATACAGGTATGCATCACTGACATCAGACATACAGGTATGCACCACTGACAGACATACAGGTATGCATCACTGACAATCAGACATACAGGTATGCACCACTGACAGACATACAGGTATGCATCACTGACAATCAGACATACAGGTATGCATCACTGACATCAGACATACAGGTATGCACCACTGACAGACATACAGGTATGCATCACTGACAATCAGACATACAGGTATGCATCACTGACATCAGACATACATGTATGCACCACTGACATCAGACATACAGGTATGCATCACTGACAATCAGACATACAGGTATGCACCACTGACAGACATACAGGTATGCACCACTGACATCAGACATACAGGTATGCACCACTGACATCAAACATACAGGTTTGCACCACAGACATATTGGTATTCAGGTATGCATCACAGACATATTGGTATTCAGGTATGCATCACTGACATCAGACATACAGGTATGCACCACTGACATCAGACATACAGGTATGCATCACTGACAATCAGACATACAGGTATGCACCACTGACAGACATACAGGTATGCACCACTGACATCAGACATACAGGTATGCACCACTGACATCAAACATACAGGTATGCACCACAGACATATTGGTATTCAGGTATGCATCACAGACATATTGGTATTCAGGTATGCATCACAGACATATTGGTATTCAGGTATGCACCACTGACAGACATACAGGTATGCACCACTGACATCAAACATACAGGTATGCACCACTGACATCAAACATACAGGTATGCATCACAGACATATTGGTATTCAGGTATGCATCACAGACATACTGGTATGCATCACTGCAGAGCTTGAAATTAACCTTTTTAGTTGGTAGTCACATTGACTACCACTTTTTGAAACTGGCAGTCAACAGGGAAGATTTGGTGCTCATTATTATTTTCAGTATTTAATAATTTATGCATAAATAAAACATTAAGTAATAAACATTCTGATAACATCATTTTTTTCATGAAATTAGTGACATCATATTATGTAAATACTTGACCTGTCCTAAAATACTAATATCATACTAGTATCATTGTAAGTAAATATCATATAAATTATTGTTGTGTGTACCAAGCTCTTATTTTGCTATGACCACTTGGAAACCTCAAACTGGCACAAATTTTGGCATAATACATACATAGTAAAATTATAAACATATTTTACATTCATAGTCACACACGCATATACATGTACACACCCCCACCCCCACCCCCACACACACCAAACAATTACTGGCCTCAAACATATACAGGGTGTGACTGAGAGATTGGCAGAAATAAACTTCAAAACACTAACTAAATCACTAGTCATACAGCAAAATTACTTTCCATGTTGTAATTTATTTCACTGAATCAACAACAATGTGAAGTGCTAGACTTAAGCAATAAACCACCCCTGGGGATGGTATATCAAGAGGTTTTGACCAGTGAATGAAATATATGCACGAGCGATAGCGAATGCATATATTGAGTTCACTGGTCAAAACCGAGTGGTATACCATTCCCAGGGGGTGGTTTATCGCTATTATATTATACCAGTATATTGAAAATATCGGAAACAAGATAAGACGCAACATTTTCTGGTTTCAATTGCGCCCCCATCCCTGCACGGACTACAACGTTCTAGAACAGTGAACATCAAAATTTGGACGCGTTCCAACTGTGCATTATCGCTCATTTTAGACGCGCTAGTTCGATGTCTAGACCAATCAGATCTCACGATTTGTGCCATCAATATACTGGTATAATATAATTACACATAATGACTAGTGGCTCATTTATATTTCAGGTGTGTGGGCTGCTTGTCAAACTTATAACACAAATGCTCTCAAATCTGAGCATTTATGCTATTTATTGTTATTTACTTTGTAAATCAAAAATACACACGGTCGCCATCCATTTCATTTTCCCCTCAATTAAAAAATGATATGCTATGACCCAACCCTAGATAGAAAGGGTATGCGCCAAGGCACGTCCTACCATACAAGTCTAACAGCGTACCTCCGGGTGCAGGACACTCCTCCAGACCGGACACCTCTAAGCTCAGGACAACCCCTAGGAACATGTTCATGAAATGCTTTTGTTTATCCTATCGCTATTTGTGTATCGATACCGTTCGCAGTGGTATCACCATTTTTAACTCATGAATACTTATAAAACTAATTGCTACACTCTATGATATCACCATTTTTAACTCGTGACTACTTATAAAACTAATTGCTACACTCTATGATATCACCATTTTTAACTCGTGACTACTTATAAAACTAATTGCTACACTCTATGATATCACCATTTTTAACTCATGACTACTTATAAAACTAATTGCTACACTCTATGATATCACCATTTTTAACTCATGACTACTTATAAAACTAATTGCTACACTCTATGATATCACCATTTTTAACTCATGACTACTTATAAAACTAATTGCTACACTCTATGATATCACCATTTTTAACTCATGACTACTTATAAAACTAATTGCTACACTCTATGATATCACCATTTTTAACTCGTGACTACTTATAAAACTAATTGCTACACTCTATGATATCACCATTTTTAACTCGTGACTACTTATAAAACTAATTGCTACACTCTATGATATCACCATTTTTAACTCATGACTACTTATAAAACTAATTGCTACACTCTATGATATCACCATTTTTAACTCATGACTACTTATAAAACTAATTGCTACACTCTATGATATCACCATTTTTAACTCGTGACTACTTATAAAACTAATTGCTACACTCTATGATATCACCATTTTTAACTCATGACTACTTATAAAACTAATTGCTACACTCTATGATATCACCATTTTTAACTCATGACTACTTATAAAACTAATTGCTACACTCTATGATATCACCATTTTTAACTCGTGACTACTTATAAAACTAATTGCTACACTCTATGATACCACCATTTTTAACTCGTGACTATTTATAAAACTAATTGCTACACTCTATGATATCACCATTTTTAACTCATGACTACTTATAAAACTAATTGCTACACTCTATGATATCACCATTTTTAACTCATGACTACTTATAAAACTAATTGCTACACTCTATGATACCACCATTTTTAACTCGTGACTACTTATAAAACTAATTGCTACACTCTATGATATCACCATTTTTAACTCATGACTACTTATAAAACTAATTGCTACACTCTATGATACCACCATTTTTAACTCGTGACTACTTATAAAACTAATTGCTACACTCTATGATACCACCATTTTTAACTCATGACTACTCATAAAACTAATTGCTACACTCTATGATATCACCATTTTTAACTCATGACTACTTATAAAACTAATTGCTACACTCTATGATATCACCATTTTTAACTCATGACTATTTATAAAACTAATTGCTACACTCTATGATATCACCATTTTTAACTCATGACTACTTATAAAACTAATTGCTACACTCTATGATATCACCATTTTTAACTCGTGACTACTTATAAAACTAATTGCTACACTCTATGATACCACCATTTTTAACTCATGACTACTTATAAAACTAATTGCTACACTCTATGATATCACCATTTTTAACTCATGACTACTTATAAAACTAATTGCTACACTCTATGATATCACCATTTTTAACTCATGACTACTTATAAAACTAATTGCTACACTCTATGATATCACCATTTTTAACTCGTGACTACTTATAAAACTAATTGCTACACTCTATGATACCACCATTTTTAACTCATGACTACTTATAAAACTAATTGCTACACTCTATGATATCACCATTTTTAACTCATGACTACTTATAAAACTAATTGCTACACTCTATGATATCACCATTTTTAACTCGTGACTACTTATAAAACTAATTGCTACACTCTATGATATCACCATTTTTAACTCGTGACTACTTATAAAACTAATTGCTACACTCTATGATATCACCATTTTTAACTCGTGACTACTTATAAAACTAATTGCTACACTCTATGATATCACCATTTTTAACTCGTGACTACTTATAAAACTAATTGCTACACTCTATGATATCACCATTTTTAACTCATGACTACTTATAAAACTAATTGCTACACTCTATGATATCACCATTTTTAACTCATGACTACTTATAAAACTAATTGCTACACTCTATGATATCACCATTTTTAACTCATGACTACTTATAAAACTAATTGCTACACTCTATGATATCACCATTTTTAACTCATGACTACTTATAAAACTAATTGCTACACTCTATGATATCACCATTTTTAACTCATGACTACTTATAAAACTAATTGCTACACTCTATGATATCACCATTTTTAACTCGTGGCTACTTATAAAACTAATTGCTACCATTTTTTATTTTTTATGTTTTTTATTTATTATGCTTCATCACTGGGTATACACAAAAAGTTGATAAGTACAATGCAGAATAAAATTGAAACAGATCAATGAGGCCGCAATTATTTTGTTAGGATAACCAGGTATCAGGTATTAGACGAGTATCCCGCAATATCAAAACTTGATTGAAATTAAAATTAAAATGTGAAATAAAACTAAAATAGATTACAAATTTATTCAGAAAGCATGCATGAATACTTGCTAAGATCATAATTATAAATTCTTACAGTTTCGACAATGATGGAATGCTAAATCATTGTCTGTCAATTTGAAATACACAAGCCTATTGAAATAGGAGCGAGTGAAAGACTGGGTGAAAAAAAAACGTAGGTGTCAAAGTTAGATGATAATTCAAAGACCTGGTATTGGGATATCCTAGTTGAGATGTATTGAAATGAACAAACATTTTCTGAGACTGTCCCCAGCCTTGAGATACTTATAATACGATATAAGACTAGCACAATAACATTTACCGAGACCGTCCCCAGCCAGGAGCTACTTACAATACGATATTAGACTAGTACAAAACCATGTTCTGGGACAGTCCCCAGCCAGGAGCTACTTACAATATCATATTACATTAGCACAATAACATTGACCGAGACTGTCCCCAAGCTGGAGCTATATTGGGGGCAAAGAGGGCAGTGATAAGACATGAACTTGGGTCTGCTGGAGCAACATCTCCGACAAAGCCGAACTTGTTGCTCCAGCTCGTCACAGACATGAGACATACAGGTATGCATCACAGACATACAGGTATGCATCACTGACATCAGACATACAGGTATGCCTCACAGACATACAGGTATGCATCACTGACATCAGACACACAGGTATGCATCACAGACATACGGGTATGCATCACTGACATCAGACATACAGGTATGCCTCACAGACATACAGGTATGCATCACTGACATCAGACATACAGGTATGCACCACTGACATCAGACATACAGATATGCATCACTGACATTAGAAATACAGGTATGCATCACTGACATCAGAAATACAGGTATGCATCACTGACATCAGAAATACAGGTATGCACCACTGACAGACATACAGGTATGCATCACACAGACATCAGACATACACGTATGCATCACTGACATCAGACATACAGGTATGCATCACTGACAGACGTACAGGTATGCATCACTGACAATCAGACATACAGGTATGCATCACTGACAGACGTACAGGTATGCATCACAGGTCATGATGGAGATCGGTGTAAGATAATGACTGCATTGTATCCCAAATAATGACTTTACGTCAACTCTCTAACCTTACATCACAGGGGCTTGAAATTGGCCACATTTGTTTACAGATTATTGTTTTTGTTCATTGTTTACGTTCTTTCCTTACAAAAATGCGTTTTTTGTTTGTTTACTTTTTTGCTTTTCAAAAAATGTCTTTTCCCTACAAGGTGCCATGTAATAAATGATGTTTGAAAATCTGGTGTGTTTTTATTTCTAAATTGATTTTAACTTGTTCTTTTGTTGGTTTAATGATGGATGCATTAGCCTCACTAATACATCCCTGGTTTAACATTATTTATTACATGGCACCTTGTACGGAAAAGATATTTTTTAAAGAGCAAAAACAGTAAACAAACAAACAAATCATTTTTGTAAGGAAAGAACGTAAACAATAAACAAAAACAATTTGTAAACAAATGTGGCCAATTTCAAGACCCTGTAATTACATGCTAGGCATTCAAATGTAGACTGTGCTGTCAGATAATGCAATATGTTCAATCATGGTTATTACTTTTCACTAATACATCCATGATTCAATCAAGTTATTAGTAAACCCACTTTAACAAATTGACCTTTGATACATGTCACAAACCAATATTCAACAGTTTTAAACTTTGCGTACAAAACAATGTATCATAGTACAGTTTTCATCTCCGAATGTCATTAAATTTCAGGACAGCAACCAGATATCCGAAAACTCAAACGATGTAGTGATACTGTTGTAAAGATGGTGTCAAATCTTCACTTAGCTACTTCCACAGTAGAAATAACCAGTATAACATCTGACGACCAATCAGAAGCCAGTGATATATCTTCAGCCTCGTCCACTATTTCTGACATTCAAACATATGACCAGATGTACCTGGCATTGAAAGAAGTGGATGCTGCAGCTAAGTCTTTGATTGAAGTCCTTGATAGTCAGAATGTCAGAGAGAAAGGGAAAGCTGACAATTCTCCAACACAAGGAGGCAAACGACTACTTCCTGTAACACCAGAAATTTCACAAATCAACAGAATAAGGAAAAGACTGAACATAGCTGATTCTGACAGCCAAGAGTTGAAAAATTGTTGAGCTTTAATGCCAGAAAACTATGTGAGACCAAATTTTATTAGCAATCGCTTTGTTGTCATAGCAAAACATTATTCTTAAGCTGTGCCACGAATGTCCCCAAATTAGACGATATGTAAATTGGGAATAGTCGCTTACATTGGATTCGGTAGTTGGAGTACTTTGCAATGTGGTGGTGAGGCCATGGGCAACCCAGTGTGGATGAAACGTCAGTGAACAAGAGGTGTTTTGTTTTCCTACGTGTCATTTCACAGCACAATTTCCTCATGAACTTGGGTGATTAGTCCCCGCCGGACGAAGTCCGGGACGGGGACTTATGGATTGGGTTCCGTCTGTCCGTCCGTCCGTCCGTCCGTCTGTCCGTCCGTCCGTCCGCAGCCGTTTCTTGGAGATGCCTGGACCGATTTTTTTCAAACTTGGTACAGGGGCAACATACAATGGCATACATATGCACGTTAATTTGTTTCATGATACGATCCAATATGGCCGCCTAGCAGCCATTTTGTTTGCAAATTTCCCTGTCTAAAGCCATAACTCATACATGCTTGAACAGATCTCATTCAAAGTTGGTATTAGGACAGTGTTCTATGACATACATGTGCACATTCATTGTTGTCATGATACAATCCAATATGGCCGCCTAGCAGCCATTTTGTTTGTGAATTTTCCATGTCCAAAGCCATAACTCGGACATGCTTGAACAGATCTCATACAAAGTTGGTATTAGGACAGTGTTCTATGACATACATGTGCATATCCATTTTCATCGTGATACGATCCAATATGGCTGCCTGGCAGCCATTTTGTTTGCGATTTTTCTATGTCCAAAGCCATAACTCAGACATTCTTGAACAGATCTCATTCAAAGTTGGTATTAAGACTGTGTTCTATGACATACATGTGCATATCCATTTGTTGTCATGATACGAGCCAATATGGCCGCCTAGCAGCCATTTTGTTTGTGAATTTTCCATGTCCAAAGCCATAACTCGGACATGCTTGAACAGATCTCATTCAAAGTTGGTATTAGGACAGTGTTGTATGACATACATGTGCATATTCATTGTTGTTGTGATACAATCCAATATGGCCGCTTGGCAGCCATTTTGTTTGCGTGCGATTTTTCTATGTCCAAAGCCACAACTCAGACATGCTTAAACAGATCTCATTCAAAGTTGGTATTAGGACAGTGTTCTATAACATACATGTGCATATCCATTTTTCGTCGTGATACAATCCCCCATACCCGACCCATACTTTATTGTTGTAAGCATGTTCCATGTCCAACAAGCAGACACAACATATCTAAGTCTGTTTGATTTAGGTTCACAAGTGTTGTTGCATGATCAGAGTAGTGATAATTCCTTAAAACCCAATCATAGCGGGGACTATGTCATTGTCAATGACTTGTTTTTTATGTAATGTACCCCTAACATACAGAAGTTACATTTTATAATCAAAATACTAAAATATCTCATTCTGATTTTCAAGATAAATAGAGATATTTACAGCAAGGTGGTGTTAAAAACATGACAAAATAGCAAGTGCCAGGTTAGCAAAGCTGTGTCAGTGCGGTAAACAACTAGTCATACTATGCTGTCTCCATTTTGATGATCACTCACATGGTTGCTGCCAGCTTTAGTTCAGTTATTATGGCCAGGGGTGGCTGGCAGAATCTTCTTGTGCCGCTGTCCAAATTAGTGAACCACCTGCCCACTCCAAAAAGAAATGATGACCCCCTCCCAAGAAGATGATGAAAATTGTATCACCCACACCCCCCCCCCACCCACACACCCCACTCCCCTGTCATTGTTGGAGGAAATTTTTATCACTTTGTCAATATTTAGTTTAATGCTATATTTACAGTTATGTTGAAAAGACCAGCATTTGGTCTGTCACATTCTGTATATGTATTAAAAACCAATCTAAGTCTTAAACTCAAATTTAAACCAGAACAGAGTGACCACTACATAATACACACTTTTGAAAGTAGATTATTGGCATCAGTGCTGACTTGTTCTAGTGCTGGTAAAATACACCTAGCGATAGCGAGCAGTTCTTTTTCTTCATCCAGAACACCACTGCAACAATCAACTTCTGTGATGGCACACTGCACTTTCTGCTGTTCCAGTCTTTTAATTTTATATTTCAGATGCCTACAGTTTGCATTGCCAGATAATTGTATAATATCTTCATCTTCTGTCATTTGACTGCACAGCATCATATCATCATGAATACATGAACACAGAACCTTTCTGAAACCCTGACTATATTTTGTTTTGTCTGGCTTTACTTCAAATATTTCAAGATATGTATGCTGTAGTCTTTCAGTTTTAGATGCCCAAACAGTTCCAGATGATCCAACGATTGTTTTGGGCCGGACAATGACAAAATGATTGTCATTAGCTGTTAGCAGATGTTCAGTATCATTGTCTCTTTCCCCTTTCTTACTGAAGATGTGATGTACACCTGTTTTTCGGCTGGGCCAATCATATTTTGGCAGTTTTGCTTGATTGACATCACCAAGTTTTCACTAAGTAATGAAACAGCCAAATATGATTGGCCAAAAAAAGGTGTACATCACCCCTCAAGATTGTTTTGTTGTGTGTCTTTTCAAACCCCTCAGATGTTTCTGGCCTGAGGTATGCTTTGTCTGAAATTGTCATCCATGCTTCTCATGAAACAGAAGCCTGCGCAACTTCTGTTTTTCTCAGGGGAAAATCTTCTTATATTTAATTTATACATGTGCTCTGTGGTACTGTGTAATATGAGACAGATATTATTAGTTTTTGGACCATAATGAAATCACTTCAGAGAACATACATGTTGAGAATCACTTCTATTTTCTGGAATTTCCTTGTACATTGAAATAGTTTGGCTTTATTGACTGAGTGCACATCTTTGAAAATTAAGTGAAAAATGTTGTGTGGAAAAAACAACTCTCCTTTGCAGTTTTCCAAAATAAGATGACCCCCCCCCCCCCCCCCCCCCGGATTTTGATGGCCCACCCCCAGCCATAATAACTGAATGGCCCGACCCAGCCATAATAACTGAACACTCCCTTAGTAGTTCATGTTGTGCACCATATTGAATCTGTGACACAAGAAGAGAGATTTGTTTTTGCCAAATTTAAAACATCATGCTATGATTCTTGAGTCTTTATTTTAAAAAAAAATAGAAATGAGATAAACTTGCCTTGTAAAAATGTGTTTGTTATGCATATGCAATAATTAAATAATAGTATATAATAATAATACCGTAATAATAATAATAATAATAATAATAATAATAATAACAATAATAATAATCTTTATTTATACTGGATAGTTCTTTAAGCATATAAACACTTGTCTCCCAAGAAGTCCAGTGAGGGCCATCCCTCATGGGTTCAGTGTTAATGCAGGAGGAAACCGGAGTACCTGGGGAAAACCTGCATTGTTCTGTAGAGTCAAACTGAATGACACTCTTCTTACTTAGAGCATGGTAAATTTAATCGAACCCTGAATGGGGTTCGAACACCGGCCGCAGTGGTAAGAGGCAAGTGGCTTAACCACTCGCCCACCGACAACCCATGATATTATTATTATTATTACTATTATTATTATTATTATTATTATTGGATTAGACTTTTTCATGGAGTAAAAATGATTTTTGTGTGTACATGTATATGTATTATGTATATGGATGTGTGATATTTTTTTTTTTCTCCCAGTTATGTTTTCAGTCATCTTAATGACTGAACCCTCTTATTGTTTTCATTCGCAATGTACAATATCGGGGATCAGGCTAGACTAGCTGTTAGCTATTTCTTGACTCCCCATTTACCCTTCTCTATTTTGTTTTTGTTACCATTATTTTGTAATCATTTATACGCTTAGGTAAATAAACCACTTATATATACAACTACATCTCCATCTCTTATTTTCACATATACACCCACATTCACACTCAAACCCAGTCACTATGATCCATTGTCAGGGACAGTGTGGTATTAAAGAGGAAGGCCACTCCAGGAAATCAAAATATATTCATAAACTTTGGTTCTGGAGTCATTTCATGATGTCACATCACATAAATTTTGCTCAGTTGCCAAAAACACCAAATTGATAAGTCTTATTTTAATACTCGCTTTCCTTTCCTTATAAATAGCAGTGATGAATATTCAGTGTGTATTTGATAAATATTAATGTATGCTAAGACCTATAATGCAATGGTGTATCACTGAAAGATCAACAGAGGTGAAACAAGTGTTTCAATTCAGTGTTTCTTGGCAATCAAGCAAAAAATTATAAGATGTGAAGTCATGAAATAACTCTCCAGAACCCAAGGATTATGAAGACACTTTCATTTCGTGGAGTGGCATTCCTCTTTAAGACACTTGACTAGGCACACATAAATACAGTGTACACACACTTGACTAGGCACACATAAATACAGTATACACACACTTGACTAGGCACACATAAATACAGTATACACACACTTGACTAGGCACACATAAATACAGTATACACACACTTGACTAGGCACACATAAATACAGTGTACACACACTTGACTAGGCACACATAAATACAGTATGCACACACTTGACTAGGCACACATAAATACAGTGTACACACACTTGACTAGGCACACATAAATACAGTATACACACACTTGACTAGGCACACATAAATACAGTGTACACACACTTGACTAGGCACACATAAATACAGTATGCACACACTTGACTAGGCACACATAAATACAGTGTACACACACTTGACTAGGCACACATAAATACAGTATACACACACTTGACTAGGCACACATAAATACAGTATACACACACTTGACTAGGCACACATAAATACAGTATACACACACTTGACTAGGCACACATAAATACAGTGTACACACACTTGACTAGGCACACATAAATACAGTATGCACACACTTGACTAGGCACACATAAATACAGTATACACACACTTGACTAGGCACACATAAATACAGTATACACACACTTGACTAGGCACACATAAATACAGTATACACACACTTGACTAGGCACACATAAATACAGTATACACACACTTGACTAGGCACACATAAATACAGTGTACACACACTTGACTAGGCACACATAAATACAGTATACACACACTTGACTAGGCACACATAAATACAGTGTACACACACTTGACTAGGCACACATAAATACAGTATACACACACTTGACTAGGCACACATAAATACAGTGTACACACACTTGACTAGGCACACATAAATACAGTATGCACACACTTGACTAGGCACACATAAATACAGTGTACACACACTTGACTAGGCACACATAAATACAGTGTACACACACTTGACTAGGCACACATAAATACAGTGTACACACACTTGACTAGGCACACATAAATACAGTATACACACACTTGACTAGGCACACATAAATACAGTGTACACACACTTGACTAGGCACACATAAATACAGTATACACACACTTGACTAGGCACACATAAATACAGTATACACACACTTGACTAGGCACACATAAATACAGTATACACACACTTGACTAGGCACACATAAATACAGTATACACACACTTGACTAGGCACACATAAATACAGTATACACACACTTGACTAGGCACACATAAATACAGTATACACACACTTGACTAGGCACACATAAATACAGTATACACACACTTGACTAGGCACACATAAATACAGTGTACACACACTTGACTAGGCACACATAAATACAGTATACACACACTTGACTAGGCACACATAAATACAGTGTACACACACTTGACTAGGCACACATAAATACAGTATACACACACTTGACTAGGCACACATAAATACAGTATACACACACTTGACTAGGCACACATAAATACAGTATACACACACTTGACTAGGCACACATAAATACAGTGTACACACACTTGACTAGGCACACATAAATACAGTATACACACACTTGACTAGGCACACATAAATACAGTATACACACACTTGACTAGGCACACATAAATACAGTATACACACACTTGACTAGGCACACATAAATACAGTGTACACACACTTGACTAGGCACACATAAATACAGTATACACACACTTGACTAGGCACACATAAATACAGTATACACACACTTGACTAGGCACACATAAATACAGTATACACACACTTGACTAGGCACACATAAATACAGTGTACACACACTTGACTAGGCACACATAAATACAGTATACACACACTTGACTAGGCACACATAAATACAGTATACACACACTTGACTAGGCACACATAAATACAGTATACACACACTTGACTAGGCACACATAAATACAGTGTACACACACTTGACTAGGCACACATAAATACAGTATACACACACTTGACTAGGCACACATAAATACAGTATACACACACTTGACTAGGCACACATAAATACAGTATACACACACTTGACTAGGCACACATAAATACAGTATACACACACTTGACTAGGCACACATAAATACAGTGTACACACACTTGACTAGGCACACATAAATACAGTATACACACACTTGACTAGGCACACATAAATACAGTATACACACACTTGACTAGGCACACATAAATACAGTGTACACACACTTGACTAGGCACACATAAATACAGTATACACACACTTGACTAGGCACACATAAATACAGTATGCACACACTTGACTAGGCACACATAAATACAGTGTACACACACTTGACTAGGCACACATAAATACAGTGTACACACACTTGACTAGGCACACATAAATACAGTATACACACACTTGACTAGGCACACATAAATACAGTATACACACACTTGACTAGGCACACATAAATACAGTGTACACACACTTGACTAGGCACACATAAATACAGTGTACACACACTTGACTAGGCACACATAAATACAGTATACACACACTTGACTAGGCACACATAAATACAGTGTACACACACTTGACTAGGCACACATAAATACAGTATACACACACTTGACTAGGCACACATAAATACAGTATACACACACTTGACTAGGCACACATAAATACAGTGTACACACACTTGACTAGGCACACATAAATACAGTATGCACACACTTGACTAGGCACACATAAATACAGTGTACACACACTTGACTAGGCACACATAAATACAGTATACACACACTTGACTAGGCACACATAAATACAGTATACACACACTTGACTAGGCACACATAAATACAGTGTACACACACTTGACTAGGCACACATAAATACAGTGTACACACACTTGACTAGGCACACATAAATACAGTGTACACACACTTGACTAGGCACACATAAATACAGTGTACACACACTTGACTAGGCACACATAAATACAGTGTACACACACTTGACTAGGCACACATAAATACAGTATGCACACACTTGACTAGGCACACATAAATACAGTGTACACACACTTGACTAGGCACACATAAATACAGTATACACACACTTGACTAGGCACACATAAATACAGTGTACACACACTTGACTAGGCACACATAAATACAGTACACGTAAATTCAATATACACACACTCAGATAGCCAATCTGATGGAGTGAACTCGTTCGCATTTATCTCCTACTTTTATTGTCATTTGTTTGTTTTTGTTCTGTGAGCACCTTGTACCTGCATCTGATACTAATAATCTGACATGTAAAAGTTGTATGCCTGGATTATTGAATAAAACAATTAGCTTGCATAGTGCTGAGAAACTGCAATTATATTGGCATTTGTATTTATTTAGTTAGTTAGTTAGTTAGTTAGTTAATCATTCACCCTTCATTCATTCATTTGATGTATTGCCCAAAAAATTGGTAGAAAGAAATATATTGAAAGTAAAGCAAAATGTTTTTGATTGCTTCCAATAACATACCTTTGGAAAATTGAGTAATTATGTAGGTCTGAATGGGTTTTTTGTTGTTGTTTTTTGTTTTTGTTTTGTTTTTTGTTGCTTTGTTTTTTGTTGTTGTTTTTTTTTTGTTTTTTTTTTGGGGGGGGGGTTCTTTTTTTGAGAAATAGATTCAACCCAATGTCAAGATATTTTCAATACTTGCGAGGTGGTTTTGTAAGGTGTAGAGGAGAAAAGTAACAACAAAATATGAAGTAGACAAACACAATATGCAGATTGTACACTATCAATTCAACTTGGGGGTAAACTACTTGATACTGTGTGTTGTTGTTTGTTTGGGTTTTTTTTTTTTTTTTTGGTGGTGGGGGGGGGGGGGGGGGGGCTGTAGAGGATTAGAACACAAGTTTTCCAGCCACCACAAAAGTTCAGTTGTACTATAGGCATGTTTGTGTGTATATGTATTTGTATATATGTATATGTATATATGCATATGTATATGTATTTGTGTATGTACGAACAGTTTGCCCAGATATATTTGTCGAATTTTGTGAAGTCATGAAAATAAGCGGGAACGGTCTTGACTAGTTGCCAGACAACTAATTTCCATTTTCCCCAGTTTCCCATCTTATTGAAATAAGTCTTGAATTTTCTTATGTATTTGTATCATTATTATTATTATTATTTTTATCATTATTATATACTATTATTTAATTATTATTATTATTATTATTATTACAAGTGAAGGGGTTTAAATATTATATAATAAAGCATTGTGTGAGAGACAATTTAGAGGAATGGTGCCTTTTGGTCCTATTGTCAATAAAATGTATCCGTTTGAGCATGTATTTGCTATGCCTGTTCATATTTACTATTTGCTATGCTGGCTGACATTTGAGGGCGCCCTTTCACAACTTTATCTGTATATACTTAATTCAGCATTCACTTTGTGAGAGTCTAAGGGTGACCCTTTTTTTTGTTTCTCATCTCTAGTGGAATAATCAGGCGGGGCGGGCGGGAGAAATAAAAAAAGGGGGGGGGGCAAGGAGAAAATCTGTATTTTTTCAGTTCTATTCTCTGTCCTTTCTGTCCTGTCAGTCTCTCTACAACTTCTTTTCTCTTCTCTTTATTGAACTCCTTGTTACAGGTCTCTTTCCTTCATTTTAGCAAGGTTGACAAGTCCGTAGAACAACTTTGTAAGAAGATGAATACTTATCATCCTGATGGGTGTATATCTGTAGCCATGAACTATTGTGTAATTTTATCAGGAGTACTAATACATTCGTCCTATTAATCAAAGTGGCATTGACATCGCTTATAATTTTTTCAAGTTATCCAATTTAAACTTTAGTATGTAACTTTTTGAAACACTTGCGTGATTGTCATCAGTGTGCCAGAGGAATTTTCATTTATATAAATCATTACTTCTATGAAACATTTTTCTTCAGTGTGAACTTGTCAAAATAATCCACCAAATAACATGTAATCATTTCTATCCTAGAACTCAGAACTCCTTTGGGATTTACTGTTTAAAAGTAATTCAAAGTAATAATGTAGACATCGGTAACATGCCATGCAAGTCTTGGTTGACCTTGCAGTACAGTATACATTATGCGTCTTCTGTAACTTGTAAGTGTTGTTACTAATGTTAGCAATAGGCAATAGTAAGACGTTGCATAGTGTCAACACCGACAAATTTACATTCAAACATTCCAATGCTGAAACTATTTAAATCATCAATCACTGCTCCTTTTGAGTCATTTTGTACAATTTTTGTAACATCCATGCCTAAAACCGGTGTTTATGACACAATTGAAGCTTGTGTAATTTGTCCTCCATGATACAACTGATTTAAGGCTAAACACTGGTCTAGAAATTGTTTGAGAAATGCAGTATGATTTTTACCAATTTTAAGCATAATTTTGGAGATGATAGAAATATTCTGAGCTATTGCAGCAAAATGTACGCACGACGGCATTAATTTCGAGCCCTGTCCCTCATCAAACCTCAACGACTTCAGCCATGGGAGGGGGGGGGGGGGGGTAAACGACCGTATTCTGCCAAGGTTTCCAACAAGTGGGGACAAAGGCCCCTTGGTTGCAAAAAGTGGGGTCATTTGACAGGGAGTTGGGTCAATTATTATTGTGTATGAAATATTCATATATATTACCTCAGACCACTATAGAGATACTGTGGTCTGAGATATTCCATTACACAAAGACTAAATTACCTAACTACATAAAAAAATTCCATTCACATTAACAGTTCCCAGTAAGCTATTTTTTGACAATTGTGTACTACACATTACACCTTAGAAAAAGAAGGCAATTAAGATTATGTAATTTTAAGAGAGTATACTATATATTGTTTCGAAAGATTGGACAACCAGGTAGTCACAATTTTTAATCTGAATATCAATGAATAGCAGTGCTCAAATTTATAATTCCTTTTTTCAGACAAGGACAAAGAACAAAGAAAAAATAAGTCACAGTGAACATATGATTGAATAAAAACTTTGAGAAATCCTAATCTTGTAACCACCTGTTTCATTTGTAGAACTGTTAGTACACTGTTGTGTTTTAATATCATTCCCTCTTCAAATTCATGACGAGGTTAAGAAAAACCAACATTTTGAAGAAAAAAATCCCTGACTTTAATAAGTACCAAATGTGAACGAAAAACTTACAAATAATACAGTCAAACAAACTTTGAAATAATTTATTTTTCATTAATTACCATTACTGGCTGTGTATAATGATTTGGTCCTGCTATATCAAATGACAGCATTAGTTACATACTGTAAACTTCATACGGAAAGCTGACATTAGGTGTTCCTTGAAACTCAGAAATCTTGAACTAAAGCTATTAACAACGTCAAAGTTATTATTTTTGATTTGCACAACAAGTTCAATCTTCATGTCTGACCGGGTGCACATGCATCGGCCGTCTATAGTGGCCATGCCAGTGATCACACATTGATTCAGTGCCCAACATTTACGTGTCACTGTCAACATCATTCAACACGATCCCCTAACACAGCTTTTTCGGAATCAAAATACACATGTACTAATTTTGTTTCCATTAATCTAACCATCAACAAAGGAAAATCACAACCATAAATTTGGTTTACTCAGGCTTCTGAGCTGTGGCAGATAGATGTTCCGATTTCTGGTAGCAAGTTCAGTGTTTCGCACACGTCAGTGAGTAGGGCAGCGGTCGCGACAGTGACGGTAGACAAAACATGTGACGAGAGACGTCCATTTCGACGTCTCATCGCAGAGACTCCCTCTATTAAAATGTTTCAATTTGTAGATTAAGTTTATCAAAGTTGATCTTTTTGTGGCATTTTTTATGTTAACAATAGAACTGTGCGTTGTCACTGTATCTTATATAATGTCAACAAAACTTTCCTTTATGGAGTCAGTATACTTCTTGTGGGATTGACGTCAGGGCCTGGACATGGATAATTTTGATGTCTGCGGTAAAATGAATGTGCCAAAGCGACGCAAGGTTGGAAAGTTATTGCGTCATTTGTAATTTTCGGGCGGGGGGGGGGGGGGGGGGCAACGGCGCTAGGTCGCAGCCTCGGCAAAACACTGGTCTAGATGCAGTGAGGAACGTTTGATGTTCGTTCGAACCTTACAATCTTTTTATGTAGGAGCTGCAAATTAGGGTCGGTCGGGAGATGAGAAACAGAAAAATAAAAAGGGCCTCCCTAAAATATAATAAAAGTAATTTCACAATTGCATGTCAGGAAAATAAAAAAGTGAAAGGGTTTATAATGACGATAAAAAAATAGAAGGATGAAGTTTATACGTCCCTGGTCGAACCTTGTTGTAGCATATGAATTCAGAGCCATGTTTACATGTAGACACACCCTGTCTCGTGTCTTCTACATACAGCACACTACTGGAAACAGCCATCCAATTTTATACAGTTTATGTTACACCAGGTAGCACTAACTCATACATGTCTAATACAAGGACATTTTTTCACTGTATTATCTTTTTTTTTCAATGTTTTATGTCAAATTTTGGAAAAATGATTAACATATATAAATGGTGATTTTTGGTTACCATGGCAACAGATGTTCATAAAATGACCCCCTTTTTTGAACTCGGCATACAAAACTACCGCAGGTAGGGTGGTTAATATTCAAATAAAACCAATTATTATAATTTTTATTATTAATATATAATATTATTACACCTCGGCGTTCTTCCGAAGGCTGTGATTGGTCAGACTCGTATCACGTGACCGATTTTAACTGGGCTATTGCCCACAAGGTGATATTGCCCGCTCGTGCAGAGACTAATGCCCGGGACTATTGCCCGCTGAAGTTGTTTGAACCACTGCGCACCGCTTCTGCGCATAACAAATAGTCGTTCACTACTTTCGCTCAGACATGGCGACTGCCGCAGTAAGACACGCAAACCTTTCCGGTACAGACATGACATTTTATTAGAATTGGACAGTAAGAACACAAAAATTGCTACCAATCATTCCGTCTCTGTTTTTGGCACAGAAGAAACAAATGACTGAAACGTTAGGGTCTGGTACTATGGCAACAGCTACTACGAGTAGCAATACGCTAACTTGTATCAATCCATCCGGTTGTGTCAATATGACTTGAAATGATTTAACCTTTGAAACCTAAAATTTTAGTGATACTTTTATGATATAACTAAATTGTGTTACGTTTTACTTCTGAATGGTGCTCTACATGGCCTCCAATTGGTGTTCATTTTTCAAAAAGCTCTTTATACTGCCCCCCCCCCCCACACACACACACACTTGTATCGCAGGCGCACTTGTAAGCGCGTAGCGTGCACTTCTCCCCATACTGTTTCCAGTTCTCTCCCTACTTTTCAACTTACTGAAAACCTAGGTTTATTATATAAACTACATTTCTAATATTGTACTTTACAATTAGCTGAATTAATCTATAATGGTAATAGTTCACTCAATCTAAGGGACCGGACAGAATTTACGGCAGGGGGGGCCTGGGGAGAAATTGGGGGGGGCCATGAAAAAAATGGGAGGCTTGAAGGGGGGGCCATGAAAATTCTCATGGTTTGAAAGGGGGGGGGCCGCGAAATATTTTGTCATTGAAAAAAATTAATATGTTAGAAAATTTAGCATTGCATGAGATAGCACTTGATATCGCCTTTAATATTGAATGTCTACACTTTCATTTATGTATTAAAATGGAAGTGTGTACGTTTGTATGTACCTATTTAGTGAAGCATAAAACACTACTCAAGATTAATTTGATACACCCTGAATTACTCTTATATACTCCAAGTTGTTCTCTCTCTCACACACACACACACACACACACACACACACACACTTACACACACACATATGTATACATACATACATACATACATACATACATACATACATACATACATACATACATACATACATACATACATACATACATACATACATACATACATACATACATACATACATACATACATACATTTTAGCACTGTGGAAACAGGGATACATATGTATATATATATATATATATATATATATATATATATATATATATACTCGGTGAGTATCAATCTGCTAAGACAGTGCTCTATACCGCAGTGGCAGAGCGTAATAGTTTTGGTAGTACTGGAACTCTTTCTTGGTTGTAACTCGGAGTTTCACGCATAGTGCGATCATCAGACAACAATATATATATATATATATATATATATATATATATATATATATATATATATATATATATATATATATATATATATATATATATATATATATATATATATATATATATATATATATATATATGGTAATATACTAGCATAGGACCTGTAATTTATGTGATTAAAAAGTGACCTTTTGGTGAAAAATGTAAATACAAAAACGTCTGGCCAGATTAATTTAGATAGGTGTTTTATTTCTTTCCTTGACACTATTCTTGAGTTGTCTGATGATCGCGTTGTTTTAGATTAATTACCTTTACTGTTTACACGTTGCACGTAGTACTACATCACATACGCGGCCATGGTCACGGCCATGGAGCATAGGCGGTGAAGTGTACATGTGTGTACGAGGCGGACTTCGCGGTTGTTGGAAAAAACAGGAGCTATCACACGTAAATTAACAGTTTTAAAAACTGATGGTGTTTGATAAAGTGATAAAGTGCAGTCAATTTCAAGGGTAATAAGAACGTTTTACACTTGACGCTAAAACGCATCACAATGGGTGTCAAAGGTCACGCTTGTCAGCAGCATATTGTTCTGGTGACAAGCGCTTGTCAGCAGACTCGGCCTTTTTAAAAATAGACATGTGAAGCAATGGATTTGGGACAGCAATTACCAGATACACTTAAATTACTGTAAATGTAAGAAGTAAAATTAACTATGCAGTGTGTTAGTGGAGTGTCTTTTGCAAGCACAAGAAGAATGTTTCTTGTCCACAGATGTCGGGAGGGGGCAGTGTTTTTTGTTTTTTTATTTATCAGAGGGGGTAGATTGTTTTGTGGATGAATCACAGGGGGGGGTCACTATTTTAAAGTACAACACGAACAAGAAGTCACTGGGCCACCCCCGCCCGTAAAAACCGATCGCTCCCTTACTGACTACATGTTAGATTATAGCTGACCTTTGACCTTTCAATGCAGTAGCCATATTATCATTTGGAGTTTCGTTTCTGTTGCTTCCGCATCTGCGGTAAGACGTTCCTTTTTAGTGCAAATGTACTTAAATTCTTATTGATACCAGGTATGAATAACAGAGGAAGTCCACTATGAGTAGTGTAAGCCGTCAAATTATACGTCAACTTCAATGCAAAGGTGTAAAGGTGCTAGCGTTGGATTTCGATGAAACCATTTTGAAGGTTCATACGTTCGGATCGTGGACCAGGAGTGCAAGCTTACTGGCACAGCATGTGAGACCGTCTATGGTGTCCCTTATTTCTCAAGCTCTTGAAGATGGCCTCCATGTCTGTGTTGTTACATTTTCTGGGCAAATTTCACTCATTCGTGATGTACTTCAGCTGACCCTTCCCCGAACACGGTATGTACATTTGTTGCACACGGGGAACGTTTGTATTGTAATACATCCACGTGGTAAATGCAATCAATTATATTATTGTAGCATTCGTTGTGTTTTTTTCATTTGCTTTTTGTACTTATTTGAGGGTTTTTCTTTCGTATGTTTAACTGGAAAACCAAGCAGTTAAACATCGAACGAAAAAAAGCCAAACAAGAGAAAGAAAACAAGTTAAAAACCACAACACTCAGTTATTGCAGCTATTAAATCTCCACATATGATATAGTAAACGATGATTTGGTGAGTGTAACCACAGGCACTTGAATCAATCTGTATGATTTTTTTAAAAGAAAATGTATAGTAAAATACTATACATTAAAAAGATCATACAGATTGACTCAAGTGCCTGTGAGTGTAAGTATATCAATGTGTGTTATGTTACTGATCAGACTAATGTGTAAGGCATTTGTACATTAATATCAAATTTTATCTTCATTGAAATTAAAGTCTATTATGCCAATATGATCTCTCAACTAATTGTGATTCACTTCATCCCAATTTCAACCTGTTCCATTTCAACTCTCCCCGCTTTCGACTTGCTTCAGTTTCAACTCATCCCATTTTCAACACCCCAATTTCAACCCTTTGCACTCTATAAAATCATGTAGGAAAGTAATGTGCAGATCTTACAATATGATTTATGTGTGCAAGTATTTTAGTAATAAGAGACATATAAAATTAAGACATAAAAAACAGTACATCCAATATACTTACTTTTCAGTTTAGTTTATCCCTCCCATGTTTTGGTAGGAAAACAAGGCCTTTAATGTTAACAGATATTGACATACTAGTATATAACAATCAGCCCAGAAATCTGATGGAGCAAGTTGAAATTGGGGTGAGTTGACTTGAGGGTATATTGACACAGTGATAATATAAGTTGAAAATGGGGCAAGGTGAATGAGGTGGGTTGAAAAGGGATGAGATGAGTTGAGATTGGAACGAATTGATCCTTCACCTAATAGTAGCACATAATGGGGGGGGGGGGCTCTACATTTTTAGCACAACTGAACTGAGGTTCAGTAGTGCTATAGGCATCGCCCGGCATATGTGTGTGTGTGTGTGTGTGTGCGCGCGCGCGTGCGTGCGTGCGTGCATGTTCAAATGGAAATGATCGTTTCATAGATGTGCGTTTTGGGTCAAACATTGATTTTGGGTCAGAATAAATGTAATGTAAGATTTGTTCATGCCATGATAATACCATAAGAAATATGCAAATTAGGGCTAAAATGTGTTTTTCAGTCAAAAGTCTATAATTCCAAAAGTACTTTGTTGATTTGGCCGAAATTTCACAGGGATGTTTCTGGTGATGCACGGATCAAGTGATATTAATTGATGATGATCCATTCAGCAATATGCAAAAAATCGCTGTGATTTGTAAATTGTGAAACAGGGCTTCCACTCAGCCCACAGATGAAAGGTTCTTCAACTTCTTGTGTATTGATGCAATAAACCATTAAATCTTTTATGGGCTACTTCACATGTCAATGTCAATGGTATGAAGATTACCCTCTGTTTGAGGTTGCTTGGAAACACTGCTTTTACTATTAGCACTGCTTAATTAAATTATAGAGAGTGTCTATGATTAAAACATGAAGTTCATTCATATGCTACAAAGAGTCTTTTTTGGGTTAAAAAGTGTGATTTTAAGTAAAAAAACTTAATCTCAAAAATGACTGGGCAGATCGGTCTGAAATTTGGTGAGAATATTTTCAGGTGTATTTAGATTAAGAAATCTATCGGCCATGATAATCCCATCAGTGATATGCAAATTAGGTGTAAAAATGTGAATTTTTGGTCAAAAACTTATATATCAAAAAGTACTCAGGTCAATGAGACTGAAACTTAATGAGATGTTTCGGAAAGTGTTATTCTGCAGATGTTCTTCAAAACAGTTTGTCAAAATTAGCCTTAGCAACCATGACCCCCCCCCCTTAGCAACAACCAAACAACAGTATATTTTGCTCATATAACATCATCATCTGGTAGGCAAGTAAGTAAACTTTCAAAAATTGTACGCACAAGGCATCAAAATGAACTGATTCTGAACATTTGATACTGTTTACTTGACAGGGATGTGTCCAAAATTTTGATTCGTGGCAGTACATCGGACTGGAATGCTGTGCTAGATATACCAAATGAAGGAAAACTACAACATATTGCTTCAGCAGTGGCTGAACTGTCGGTCCAACACAAGATGACAATTGAACCAGAACAGGTGTGTCTCCTAGATGATGACAACAACAACGTGGACACAGCAAAGAAATTTGGTCATCTGGCTTTCCTGGTAACCAAGGGTTTCACACTAGAGGTGTTTCAAGATTACGTTAATCAATCGTCTTGACGGTTCTGGAGGTGTTCAACTTTGGTGTGAGTTTAGTCACTGTAGATCTACTTATAACTGTGCATGGATTGAAGTTTCAGCAATTTTGTAACTCTAACAATTGTATTAACATTGTTAATGCATTTACAACACTCTGTAAGATGTTTTAGCTCACAACCTCTGTTGAACACACATTTTCACCCTACTAACATTTCAAAAGGTAAAATAAAGAATGGTATCCACCAGTAGTTGATCGTATGTCATACCAAGCTAAATATATGGAGTTGAACCCTATTTCTAACCCTAAATCCCTAGCTTAGTTAATATATAACTCTTTAGTCCACTTTTCTTTTATCTAATTATGGCATAACTCGGAGTAGCCCTCTTGATCAGAATACTTCTGTTTCTTTATATATATCTTAAAGTATAACTTTACTAACTTTACTTATTATGATACTCATTATAAATTGATGAAATGTTGGTGACTCCATCTGTGGTTGCCACGGCCACACAGTAATTGTTTTTTAATTGTATAGTCTATTTTCACATAGATAGTTCTATTTGTACACCCACCTAGTACTTTACATGTGTATGTAGATAGTTCTATTGGTCGCCCACCTAGTACTTTACATGTGTATGTAGATAGTTCTATTGGTACACCCACCTAGTACTTTACATGTGTATGTAGATAGTTCTATTGGTACACCCACCTAGTACTTTACATGTGTATGTAGATAGTTCTATTGGTACACCCACCTAGTACTTTACATATGTATGTAGATAGTTCTATTTGTACACCCACCTAGTACTTTACATATGTATGTAGATCGTTCTATTTGTACACCCACCTAGTACTTTACATATGTATGTAGATAGTTCTATTGGTATACCCATCTAGTACTTTACATGTGTATGTAGATAGTTCTATTGGTACACCCACCTAGTACTTTACATATGTATGTAGATAGTTCTATTGGTATACCCATCTAGTACTTTACATGTGTATGTAGATAGTTCTATTGGTACACCCCCCTTTTACATATGTATGTAGATAGTTCTATTGGTACACCCACCTAGTACTTTACATATGTATGTAGATAGTTCTATTGGTACACCCACCTAGTACTTTACATATGTATGTAGATAGTTCTATTGGTACACCCACCTAGTACTTTACATGTGTATGTAGATAGTTCTATTGGTACACCCACCTAGTACTTTACATATGTATGTAGATAGTTCTATTGGTACACCCACCTAGTACTTTACATATGTATGTAGATAGTTCTATTGGTACACCCACCTAGTACTTTACATGTGTATGTAGATAGTTCTATTGGTACACCCATCTAGTACTTTACATGTGTATGTAGATAGTTCTATTGGTACACCCACCTAGTACTTTACATGTGTATGTAGATAGTTCTATTGGTACACCCACCTAGTACTTTACATGTGTATGTAGATAGTTCTATTGGTACACCCACCTAGTACTTTACATATGTATGTAGATAGTTCTATTTGTACACCCACCAAGTACTTTACATGTGTATGTAGATAGTTATTATGACTAATATACAGTGGTGGTATACAATGACTTATATACAGTGGTGGTATACAATGACTAATATAGAGTGGTGGTGTACAATGACTAATATACAGTGGTGGTGTACAATGACTAATATAGAGTGGTGGTATACAATGACTAATATAGAGTGGTGGTGTACAATGACTAATATAGAGTGGTGGTGTACAATGACTAATATACAGTGGTGGTGTACAATGACTAATATAGAGTGGTGGTATACAATGACTAATTTACAGTGGTGGTGTACAATGACTAATATAGAGTGGTGGTGTACAATGACTAATATAGAGTGGTGGTATACAATGACTAATATACAGTGGTGGTATACAATGACTAATTTACAGTGGTGGTATACAATGACTAATATACAGTGGTGGTGGTGTACAATGACTAATATACAGTGGTGGTGTACAGTGACTAATATACAGTGGTGGTGTACAGTGACTAATATACAGTGGTGGTGTACAATGACTAATATACAGTGGTGGTGTACAGTGACTAATATACAGTGGTGGTGTACAATGACTAATATACAGTGGTGGGTTACAATGACTAATATACTAATATACAGTGGTGGTATACAATGACTAATATAGAGTGGTGGTATACAATGACTAATATACAGTGGTGGTATACAATGACTAATATACAGTGGTGGTGTACAATGACTAATATAGAGTGGTGGTATACAATGACTAATATACAGTGGTGGTGGTGTACAATGACTAATATAGAGTGGTGGTATACAATGACTAATATACAGTGGTGGGTTACAATGACTAATATAGAGTGGTGGTGTACAATGACTAATATAGAGTGGTGGTGTACAATGACTAATATAGAGTGGTGGTATACAATGACTAATTTACAGTGGTGGTGTACAATGACTAATATAGAGTGGTGGTGTACAATGACTAATATAGAGTGGTGGTATACAATGACTAATTTACAGTGGTGGTGTACAATGACTAATATAGAGTGGTGGTATACAATGACTAATATAGAGTGGTGGTGTACAATGACTAATATAGAGTGGTGGTATACAATGACTAATTTACAGTGGTGGTGTACAATGACTAATATAGAGTGGTGGTGTACAATGACTAATATAGAGTGGTGGTATACAATGTCTAATATACAGTGGTGGGTTACAATGACTAATATAGAGTGGTGGTATACAATGACTAATATAGAGTGGTGGTATACAATGACTAATATACAGTGGTGGTATACAATGACTAATATACAGTGGTGGTGTACAATGACTAATATAGAGTGGTGGTATACAATGACTAATATACAGTGGTGGTATACAATGACTAATATACAGTGGTGGTATACAATGACTAATATACAGTGGTGGTGGTGTACAATGACTAATATAGAGTGGTGGTATACAATGACTAATATACAGTGGTGGGTTACAATGACTAATATAGAGTGGTGGTGTACAATGACTAATATAGAGTGGTGGTGTACAATGACTAATATAGAGTGGTGGTATACAATGACTAATTTACAGTGGTGGTGTACAATGACTAATATAGAGTGGTGGTGTACAATGACTAATATAGAGTGGTGGTATACAATGACTAATTTACAGTGGTGGTGTACAATGACTAATATAGAGTGGTGGTATACAATGACTAATATAGAGTGGTGGTGTACAATGACTAATATAGAGTGGTGGTATACAATGACTAATTTACAGTGGTGGTGTACAATGACTAATATAGAGTGGTGGTGTACAATGACTAATATAGAGTGGTGGTATACAATGTCTAATATACAGTGGTGGGTTACAATGACTAATATAGAGTGGTGGTATACAATGACTAATATAGAGTGGTGGTATACAATGACTAATATACAGTGGTGGTATACAATGACTAATATACAGTGGTGGTGTACAATGACTAATATAGAGTGGTGGTATACAATGACTAATATACAGTGGTGGTATACAATGACTAATATACAGTGGTGGTATACAATGACTAATATACAGTGGTGGTGTACAATGACTAAAATACAGTGATATATAATACAAGCAATAATGTTTACAGTGGTAAATCAGTTGTAATCTTCTAAGGGCTTCACAGTGGCCAATCAGTTGTAATCTTCTAAGGGCTTCACGGTGGCCAATCAGTTGTAATCTTCTAAGAGCTTCACAGTGGCCAATCAGTTGTAATCTTCGAAGAGCTTCGCAGTGGCCAATCAGTTGTAATCTTCTAAGAGCTTCACAGTGGCCAATCAGTTGTAATCTTCTAAGAGCTTCACAGTGGCCAATCAGTTGTAATCTTCAAAGAGCTTCACAGTGGCCAATCAGTTGTAATCTTCTAAGAGCTTCACAGTGGCCAATCAGTTGTAATCTTCTGAGGGCTGCACAGTGGCCAATCAGTTGTAATCTTCTGAGGACTGCACAGTGGCCAATCAGTTGTAATCTTCTAAGAGATTCACAGTGGCCAATCAGTTGTAATCTTCAAAGAGCTTCACAGTGGCCAATCAGTTGTAATCTTCAAAGAGCTTCACAGTGGCCAATCAGTTGTAATCTTCAAAGAGCTTCACAGTGGCCAATCAGTTGTAATCTTCTAAGGGCTTCACAGTGGCCAATCAGTTGTAATCTTCTGAGGACTGCACAGTGGCCAATCAGTTGTAATCTTCTAAGAGATTCACAGTGGCCAATCAGTTGTAATCTTCTAAGGGCTTCACAGTGGCCAATCAGTTGTAATCTTCTGAGGGCTGCACAGTGGCCAATCAGTTGTAATCTTCTAAGAGCTTCACAGTGGCCAATCAGTTGTAATCTTCTAAGAGATTCACAGTGGCCAATCAGTTGTAATCTTCTAAGGGCTTCACAGTGGCCAATCAGTTGTAATCTTCAGAGGGCTGCACAGTGGCCAATCAGTTGTAATCTTCTAAGAGCTTCACAGTGGCCAATCAGTTGTAATCTTCAAAGAGCTTCACAGTGGCCAATCAGTTGTAATCTTCTAAGAGCTTCACAGTGGCCAATCAGTTGTAATCTTCAAAGAGCTTCACAGTGGCCAATCAGTTGTAATCTTCTAAGAGCTTCACGGTGGCCAATCAGTTGTAATCTTCAAAGAGCTTCACAGTGGCCTTATCCCTGGGGTTCTTGTGTAAAACTGATCAAATCTGTACTTTTGTAATAATCTGTGATTCTGCTGAACCATGCATTACACAACTTTTGTACTGTTTTTCCATGCTATGTTTGCATGTTTAATTAATTACCAACCAACCTGTTGCATGGTTTTATGTTATGCTGACAACTGGCAATCATCATCATTTTCTTCCATTCCCTTCTCCTGTAGAATTGACCAACAGAAGTGAAGATATTAAAGTATTGCCAGACCCCAAGAAGGGTGATAAAAGGTATAATAGTTAGTTATAAAATATTTGGTATGTAGCACTAGCAAAGTGTGACTGTAGAATTGTTGATTATAAAGTTACACTTATATTAGACATATATACAGTAATGTCTTTACGAGATAAATGACTAACCTAGACCTTTCAGCATATAGTGCCCTCTAGTGGTAGCCCCAGCTCATCTATCAAAAGGATAAATTCTTTAGTGTTAAATCATGTCCCTGCAGCTGTATCCTATTGAAAGTGTTCTGTGTCATATTACAAAATGCACCCTTAGCAATGTCAAGTGTATAGATAATGTACACGCACCCTTAGCAATGTCAAGTGTACAGATAATGTACATGCACCCTTAGCAATGTCAAGTGCATAATGTACATGCACCCTTAGCAATGTCAAGTGTATAGATAATGTACATGCACCCTTAGCAATGTCAAGTGCATAATGTACATGCACCCTTAGCAATGTCAAGTGCATAATGTATATGCACCATGGTAATAATTATAAAGTGTTTTCAGTACAGTGTGTGAAAACTAATATTAGTATTAAAGTCACTTAGATTATATAGACTGATTGAGAAACTGTCTGTTTGATAATAATCCGACAACGTACTACCAACAGTGTATTCAAATTGTCCATACAGTAAAAGAATGACTTGATACACCATATCAAGATATGATATATTAAAAATTTGGCTCATTAATTTAGCAACGCAGCTTAGAAAAGTGATTAAAAGTACACAAGTCACTGCATTGCAACTCAACACTATGCTTGGTCATTTTAAAGCCAACTATCATCTCCTATTGTCTTTGGTAAATTCTTTCATTTACTGAAAAGTGCTCTAGATCTGAATTTACGAAAAGTTAGGTACAAGGACGACAGTGATTCTTTGAAATGAACCCATGTGTCCGTCACTGTCTTATGTCAGGCAACCACCTACAACCATACCCATAAATTACAAAGACAAAACATACCAGTCCGATATCACGATAAACATTCTAGGGGGCGCTATATCATGAAAAGGTCTATAACAATACTTATGGAACCATCAAAATACATTCACTATTGAAATATTCATTCTACTTAAATAGGTTTAGAAAAAATGTTAAAAATGGAAGTTCTGGTATACTAATTTTTTTAAAAAGATTTTTTCATAGCCAAAAGATATTCAAATGTACATTGCAATATGTTAGTTACGTGTGTAAGGTTATTAAATGTAAATTTAAGGAAATAAGAATACAATATTTTAATTTAAAGTTGGTACTATATTTTGAAATTCATTTAAAAGTTTTGTGTATAATGATATATACTCATTTTAAGCAACATTTGAAATGTATAAATTATGTTTTTAATTCTTATTTTCAAAATTTGAAAGTGTTTAAATGAGATTTAAAATGTTGAACAGCGAGTTCTTCATTCGCAGTGAATACAAATTACCAAAGTCATTTCAACATTCTTTGAGAAAAGAAGGCTGTTATTACTATAATTGGCATAGTACATGTATTGTACAGTTTTAACACTGTTATTACTATAATTGGCATTGTACTTGTATTGTAGTTTTAACACTGTTATTACTATATTTGGCATAGTACATGTATTGTACAGTTTTAACACTGTTATTACTATATTTGGCATTGTACATGTATTGTACAGTTTTAACACTGTTATTACTATAATTGGCATAGTACATGTATTGTACAGTTTTATCACTGTTGTTACTATATTTGGCATTGTAAATGTATTGTACAGTTTTATCACTGTTATTACTATATTTGGCATAGTACATGTATTGTACAGTTTTAACACTGTTATTACTATATTTGGCATAGTACATGTATTGTACAGTTTTAACACTGTTATTACTATATTTGGCACTGTTATTACTATAATTGGCATTGTACATGTATTGTAGTTTTAACACTGTTATTACTCTATTTGGCATAGTACATGTATTGTACAGTTTTAACACTGTTATTACTATATTTGGCATAGTACATGTATTGTACAGTTTTAACACTGTTATTACTATATTTGGCATTGTACATGTATTGTACAGTTTTAACACTGTTATTACTATATTTGGCACTGTTATTACTATAATTGGCATTGTACATGTATTGTAGTTTTAACACTGTTATTACTCTATTTGGCATAGTACATGTATTGTACATTTTTAACACTGTTATTACTATATTTGGCATAGTACATGTATTGTAATTTAACAATGTTAATATTATATTTATCATGATGTGTGTATTGTATAGGACAGTTTATAGCTTGGAATCAATGCTTTTCAAGTCTACAGCTAAATCTGTCCATTAAATCAAAAACATAGTTAAAAATACCTGCCAACCAAGATTTGGTATTGATCTTATTATAAATCAGTGGGAAATAAAAAGGTCTTTAAATTTGATTTGTGAGCCTTTATATAATATTTCACAATATTTGGTTTATGATGATTAATTAATAATTAATTTTGTCACCCCCCCCCCCCTCAATGTAATTTATTAGTGCCTATCAGTAATTATGTATTTACACAAGAACATAACAAGTTATTAGCACCAATGGGCACAACCTGGAAGGGGCTGTAAGGATGACGCATACCCACCCTTGTGTGTGTGGACCGTCCATCCATGGGTCTGTATGCCAGACACCATCAACTCGAATTCAACCAACCTTGACTAGTATGTTCAAATCAAATAGCTAAAATACTGTAACTCAACTAACAATGTAGAAAGTCCAGTCAAGTGTCTATACCCATTGTTGTCAGAGGTAAGCTTTCTTTACATGCATTGACCTTGACTTCCACCTTCAAGGTCATATAGCAGAATGCTCCTCAAGTTTGGCAGTTTGTACCCTACATCTTCAAGATTAAATATTAAATAAATTACTCAACAGCTGTGGGGTAAATTCAAACCACTTTGTGTTGTGTGCAGACATTGGTATCTTGTAGGACTAGACTATAAGGTGGCCATATGGATGAGGATGTGTTATTTATTTTGGATTTTGGATTTATAAAACATGGCTTCCTAGAAAAATCGATATCAAACAACATTTGCCAAATCCTTGTTTGTAACTCAAATTGCAAATCATAATATAACAGAACCCCATGGCCTCGCAGTGGATGGTAGGGTATACAGAACCCCATGGCCTCGCAGTGGATAGTAGAGTATACAGAACCCCACGGCCTCGCAGTGGATGGTAGGGTATACAGAACCCCATGGCCTCACATGCAGTGGATGGTAGGGTATACAGAACCCCACGGCCTCGCAGTGGATGGTAGGGTATACAGAACCCCATGGCCTAGCAGTGGATGGTAGGGTATACAGAACCCCATGGCCTAGCAGTGGATGGTAGGGTATACAGAACCCCATGGCCTCACAGTGGATGGTAGGGTATACAGAACCCCACGGCCTCGCAGTGGATGGTAGGGTATACAGAACCCCATGGGCTCACAGTGGATGGTAGGGTATACAGAACCCCATGGCCTCGCAGTGGATGGTAGGGTATACAGAACCCCATGGCCTCGCAGTGGATGGTAGGGTACACAGAACCCCATGGCCTAGCAGTGGATGGTAGAGTATACAGAACCCCACGGCCTAGCAGTGGATGGTAGGGTATACAGAACCCCATGGGCTCACAGTGGATGGTAGGGTATACAGAACCCCATGGCCTCGCAGTGGATGGTAGGGTATACAGAACCCCATGGCCTCACATGCAGTGGATGGTAGGGTATACAGAACCCCACGGCCTCGCAGTGGATGGTAGGGGTATACAGAACCCCATGGCCTAGCAGTGGATGGTAGGGTATACAGAACCCCATGGCCTCGCAGTGGATGGTAGGGTATACAGAACCCCTTGGCCTAGCAGTGGATGGTAGGGTATACAGAACCCCATGGCCTAGCAGTGGATGGTAGGGTATACAGAACCCCACGGCCTCGCATGCAGTGGATGGTAGGGTATACAGAACCCCATGGCCTAGCAGTGGATGGTAGAGTATACAGAACCCCACGGCCTCGCAGTGGATGGTAGGGTATACAGAACCCCATGGCCTAGCAGTGGATGGTAGGGTATACAGAACCCCATGGCCTCGCAGTGGATGGTAGGGTATACAGAACCCCATGGCCTCGCAGTGGATGGTAGGGTATACAGAACCCCATGGCCTCGCAGTGGATGGTAGGGTATACAGAACCCCATGGCCTCGCAGTGGATAGTAGGGTATACAGAACCCCATGGCCTCACATGCAGTGGATGGTAGGGTATACAGAACCCCATGGCCTCACATGCAGTGGATGGTAGGGTATACAGAACCCCATGGCCTAGCAGTGGATGGTAGGGTATACAGAACCCCATGGCCTCACATGCAGTGGATGGTAGGGTATACAGAACCCCATGGCCTAGCAGTGGATGGTAGGGTATACAGAACCCCACGGCCTCGCAGTGGATGGTAGGGTATACAGAACCCCACGGCCTCGCAGTGGATAGTAGAGTATACAGAACCCCATGGCCTAGCAGTGGATAGTAGAGTATACAGAACCCCATGGCCTAGCAGTGGATGGTAGGGTATACAGAACCCCATGGCCTCGCAGTGGATGGTAGGGTATACAGAACCCCACGGCCTCGCAGTGGATGGTAGGGTATACAGAACCCCATGGGCTCACAGTGGATGGTAGGGTATACAGAACCCCATGGCCTCGCAGTGGATGGTAGGGTATACAGAACCCCACGGCCTCGCAGTGGATGGTAGGGTATACAGAACCCCATGGGCTCACAGTGGATAGTAGAGTATACAGAACCCCACGGCCTCGCAGTGGATGGTAGGGTATACAGAACCCCATGGCCTCACATGCAGTGGATGGTAGGGTATACAGAACCCCATGGCCTAGCAGTGGATGGTAGGGTATACAGAACCCCATGGCCTCGCAGTGGATGGTAGGGTATACAGAACCCCATGGCCTAGCAGTGGATGGTAGGGTATACAGAACCCCATGGCCTCACATGCAGTGGATGGTAGGGTATACAGAACCCCATGGCCTAGCAATGGATGGTAGGGTATACAGAACCCCACTGCCTCACATGCAGTGGATGGTAGAGTATACAGAACCCCATGGCCTCACATGCAGTAGATGGTAGGGTATACAGAACCCCATGGCCTCGCAGTGGATGGTAGAGTATACAGAACCCCACGGCCTCGCAGTGGATGGTAGAGTATACAGAACCCCACTGCCTCACATGCAGTAGATGGTAGGGTATACAGAACCCCATGGCCTCGCAGTGGATGGTAGAGTATACAGAACCCCACGGCCTCGCAGTGGATGGTAGAGTATACAGTATATTTTCACGAGTGATTGGGTTTATTCTGCCATCGTATTTCACGAGCGATAGCAAGTGAAAATACAGCAAAATAAACCGAATCATGAGTAACTGAGAAAAGGACAAACATCACTGCGTAATGATTTAGGTCACCAAACATCAGCTGGTAACCTTTTGACACTGTCCTATTGTTATGCAAATTTGTCGTTTACACTGTAAATAGTAAGTTCGTCCATGTTTGCAAGAGAATAACGGACATATTTCTGAATTGATATGATATGATATGATATGATATATATTTTATTATCCGATCAAAAATAAGTACAATACAAACGTAAATACAGGAAAAGCAAACTAGATCGGATAACAGGAGTCAGAAAATAGCTATGCTAATCGTGTCTGACTCCTGGCCAAAGTAAATAATGGTACAAGTTTAGAGTGCAAATAAATATACAAAAAGTAGCTTTACCCTTAACCCCCTCCCCTCACCACCCCCCTATATATACGAGTGCCATAATGAAAAGAAGTCATATATTACATTAGAACTGTACAATGTTATATTACATACTCTTTTAGTAATTTAAAATCTTTACATAGTGATGACTTGAATCGCTGCCTTCGTGGTTCATTTCTTGTGCTGTGTTGTATTGAATTCCATGTAACTGCACCTGTGTATTGACTGTTTACCATAGAATGTTTTCACAGTAGGTACGCATAAATTATTTTGTTCTTTTTGTCGTGTATTGTACTCATAGTTTAACACATTGCAGTATTCATCAACAGAGTGTGGTAAGTTATTGTGCAGCAAATCATAAACAAAGGTACTGACCAAAAACCTGTGCAATTTATGTACATCAAGAGTTTCTAGAGTGTTGAAAAGTGGTGAAGAATGGGTCATGGACTGGCGATGTGTGATTGCTCGCACAGCCATTTTTGGAGCTAGTAAAATACAATTCAAATAGGAGGAAAAAGTGCTTCCCCAGACTTCTATACCGTACGTTATATGTGGTTGGACGAAAGTTTTATATAGTAAAATAAGTATATTTTTGGGTACAAAGTCCCTAAGTTTATAAATGATTCCTATTTTTTTCCTAATAGTCTTATTGACAGCGTCAATGTGCATAATTCCATAAAAGATGGTTATCAAAGACGATGCCAACAAAAGATGCACAATCAACTTGCTCGATAACGTTACCATTAATGCACATGGTTCCACTAATATTCATTTCTTTTCTATGGCCTCTAATAAACATGAATTTTGTCTTTTTCTCATTAATACTTAGTTTATTTGCAGTACACCAATCTATCACTTTTTCAAATTCGGTGTTCACTAATATTAACTCGCCAAATCCTTTGAAAACTGACTGGAAGGTACACTTACTTGTATAGTAGTTTCATCATTTTTATCCTTTATTTTCTAATCACTATCAATAGTGGTGGCATTCGCATCTGGTTCAGAGGCAGCTGACACAATCTGTGTAACTGTGTAAGCTGCAGATGTGTGACGACAGTTGGCAAATCTGTGGTCAGATATCAGTTTAAAATTACATATGTGCTTATCTACTTCATCTGTGTTAATATGTGCCTATCTACTTCATCTGTGTTGATATGTGCTTATCTACTTCATCTATGTTGATGTGTGCCTATTTACTTCATCTATGTTGATATGTGCTTATCTACTTCATCTGTGTTAATATGTGCCTATCTACTTCATCTGTGTTGATATGTGCTTATCTACTTCATCTATGTTGATATGTGCCTATCTACTTCATCTGTGTTGATATGTGCTTATCTACTTCATCTATGTTAATATGTGCTTATCTACTTCATCTGTTTTGAGATGTGCCTATCTACTTCATCTGTGTTGATATGTGCCTATCTACTTCATCTATGTTGATATGTGCCTATCTACTTCATCTATGTTGATATGTGCCTATCTACTTCATCTATGTTGATATGTGCTTATCTACTTCATCTGTGTTGATGTGTGCCTATTTACTTCATCTATGTTGATATGTGCCTATTTACTTCATCTGTGTTAATATGTACCTATCTACTTCATATATGTTGATGTGTGCCTATTTACTTCATCTGTGTTGATATGTGCCTATTTACTTCATCTATGTTAATATGTGCCTATTTACTTCATCTATGTTGATATGTGCCTATTTACTTCATCTATGTTGATATGTGCCTATTTACTTCATCTGTTTTGAGATGTGCCTATCTACTTCATCTGTGTTGATATGTGCCTATCTACTTCATCTATGTTGATATGTGCATATCTACTTCATCTATGTTGATATGTGCCTATTTACTTCATCTATGTTAATATGTGCCTATTTACTTCATATATGTTGATGTGTGCCTATTTACTTCATCTATGTTGATATGTGCCTATTTACTTCATCTGTGTTAATATGTACCTATCTACTTCATCTGTTTTGAGATGTGCTTATCTACTTCATCTGTGTTGATATGTGCCTATCTACTTCATCTATGTTGATATGTGCCTATTTACTTCATCTATGTTGATGTGTGCCTATTTACTTCATCTGTGTTAATATGTGCCTATCTACTTCATCTATGTTGATATGTGCTTATCTACTTCATCTGTGTTGATATGTGCCTATTTACTTCATCTGTGTTGATATGTGCCTATTTACTTCATCTATGTTGATATGTGCCTATCTACTTCATCTGTGTTGATATGTGCCTATCTACTTCATCTGTGTTGATATGTGCCTATCTACTTCATCTATGTTGATATGTGCCTATCTACTTCATCTGTGTTAATATGTACCTATCTACTTCATCTGTGTTGATATGTGCCTATCTACTTCATCTATGTTGATATGTGCCTATCTACTTCATCTGTGTTGATATGTGCCTATCTACTTCATCTGTGTTGATATGTGCCTATCTACTTCATCTGTGTTGATATGTGCCTATCTACTTCATCTGTGTTAATATGTACCTATCTACTTCATCTGTGTTGATATGTGCCTATTTACTTCATCTGTGTTGATATGTGCCTATTTACTTCATCTATGTTGATATGTGCCTATCTACTTCATCTATGTTGATATGTGCCTATCTACTTCATCTGTGTTAATATGTACCTATCTACTTCATCTATGTTAATATGTACCTATCTACTTCATATGTGTTGATATGTGCCTATTTACTTCAACTATGTTGATATGTGCCTATCTACTTCATCTGTGTTGATATGTGCCTATCTACTTCATCTGTGTTGATATGTGCCTATTTACTTCATCTATGTTAATATGTGCCTATCTACTTCATCTGTGTTGATATGTGCCTATATACTTCATCTGTGTTGATATGTGCCTATTTACTTCATCTATGTTGATATGTGCCTATCTACTTCATCTGTGTTGATATGTGCCTATCTACTTCATCTGTGTTGATATGTGCCTATCTACTTCATCTATGTTAATATGTGCCTATCTACTTCATCTGTGTTAATATGTGCCTATCTACTTCATCTATGTTGATATGTGCCTATCTACTTCATCTGTTTTGATAGGTGCTTATCTACTTCATCTATGTTGATGTGTGCTTATTTACTTCATCTGTGTTGATATGTGCTTATCTACTTCATCTATGTTGATATGTGCTTATCTACTTCATCTATGTTGATATGTGCTTATCTACTTCATCTATGTTGATGTGTGAGTATTTACTTCATCTGTGTCGATATGTGCTTATCTACTTCATCTATGTTGATGTGTGACTATTTACTTCATCTGTGTTAATATGTACCTATCTACATCATCTGTTTTGAGATGTGCTTATCTACTTCATCTGTGTTGATATGTGCCTATTTACTTCATCTATGTTGATATGTGCCTATTTACTTCATCTATGTTGATGTGTGCCTATTTACTTCATCTGTGTTAATATGTGCCTATCTACTTCATCTATGTTGATATGTGCTTATCTACTTCATCTATGTTGGTATGTGCCTATTTACTTCATCTATGTTGATATGTGCCTATCTACTTCATCTGTGTTGATATGTGCCTATCTACTTCATCTATGTTGATATGTACCTATCTACTTCATCTGTGTTGATATGTGCCTATTTACTTCATCTGTGTTGATATGTGCCTATGTTGATATGTGCCTATCTACTTCATCTGTGTTGATATGTGCCTATCTACTTCATCTGTGTTGATATGTGCCTATCTACTTCATCTATGTTGATATGTGCCTATCTACTTCATCTGTGTTAATATGTACCTATCTACTTCATCTGTGTTGATATGTGCCTATCTACTTCATCTGTGTTGATATGTGCCTATCTACTTCATCTGTGTTGACATGTGCCTATCTACTTCATCTATGTTGATATGTGCCTATCTACTTCATCTGTGTTAATATGTACCTATCTACTTCATCTGTGTTGATATGTGCATATTTACTTCATCTGTGTTGGTATGTGCCTATTTACTTCATCTATGTTGATATGTGCCTATCTACTTCATCTATGTTGATATGTGCCTATCTACTTCATCTGTGTTAATATGTACCTATCTACTTCATCTATGTTAATATGTACCTATCTACTTCATATGTGTTGATATGTGCCTATTTACTTCATCTATGTTGATATGTGCGTATCTACTTAATCTGTGTTGATATGTGCCTATCTACTTCATCTGTGTTGATATGTGCCTATCTACTTCATCTATGTTGATATGTGCCTATCTACTTCATCTGTGTTGATATGTGCCTATCTACTTCATCTATGTTGATATGTGCCTATCTACTTCATCTGTGTTAATATGTACCTATCTACTTCATCTGTGTTGATATGTGCCTATTTACTTCATCTGTGTTGATATGTGCCTATTTACTTCATCTATGTTGATATGTGCCTATCTACTTCATCTATGTTGATATGTGCCTATCTACTTCATCTGTGTTAATATGTACCTATCTACTTCATCTATGTTAATATGTACCTATCTACTTCATATGTGTTGATATGTGCCTATTTACTTCATCTATGTTGATATGTGCCTATCTACTTCATCTGTGTTGATATGTGCCTATCTACTTCATCTGTGTTAATATGTACCTATCTACTTCATCTGTGTTGATATGTGCCTATTTACTTCATCTGTGTTGATATGTGCCTATTTACTTCATCTATGTTGATATGTGCCTATCTACTTCATCTGTGTTGATATGTGCTATCTACTTCATCCTTGTTGATATGTGCCTATCTACTTCATCTGTGTTGATATGTGCCTATCTACTTCATCTGTGTTAATATGTGCCTATCTACTTCATCTGTGTTAATATGTGCCTATGTACTTCATCTGTGTTGATATGTGCCTATTTACTTCATCTGTGTTGATATGTGCCTATTTACTTCATCTATGTTGATATGTGCCTATCTTCTTCATCTATGTTGATATGTGCCTATCTACTTCATCTGTGTTAATATGTACCTATCTACTTCACCTATGTTAATATGTACCTATCTACTTCATATGTGTTGATATGTGCCTATTTACTTCATCTATGTTGATATGTGCCTATCTACTTCATCTGTGTTGATATGTGCCTATCTACTTCATCTGTGTTGATATGTGCCTATCTACTTCATCTATGTTAATATGTGCCTATCTACTTCATCTGTGTTGATATGTGCCTATCTACTTCATCTGTGTTGATATGTGCCTATTTACTTCATCTATGTTGATATGTGCCTATCTACTTCATCTGTGTTGATATGTGCCTATCTACTTCATCTATGTTGATATGTGCCTATCTACTTCATCTATGTTGATATGTGCCTATCTACTTCATCTGTGTTGATATGTGCCTATCTACTTCATCTGTGTTAATATGTACCTATCTACTTCATCTATGTTGATATGTACCTATCTACTTCATCTGTTTTGATATGTGCCTATCTACTTCATCTGTGTTGATATGTGCCTATCTACTTCATCTATGTTAATATGTGCTTATCTACTTCATCTGTGTTAATATGTGCCTATCTACTTCATCTATGTTGATATGTGCTATCTACTTCATCCTTGTTGATATGTGCCTATCTACTTCATCTGTGTTGATATGTGCTTATCTACTTCATCTGTGTTAATATGTGCCTATCTACTTCATCTGTGTTGATATGTGCCTATTTACTTCATCTGTGTTGATGTGTACCTATCTACTTCATCCTTGTTGATATGTGCCTATCTACTTCATCTGTGTTAATATGTGCCTATCTACTTCATCTATGTTGATATGTGCCTATCTACTTCATCTATGTTAATGTGTGCTTATCTACTTCATCTGTGTTAATATGTGCCTATCTACTTCATCTATGTTGATGTGTGCTTATTTACTTCATCTATGTTAATATGTGCTTATCTACTTCATCTATGTTGATATGTGCCTATCTACTTCATCCTTGTTGATATGTGCCTATCTACTTCATCTATGTTGATATGTGCCTATCTACTTCATCTGTGTTAATATGTGCTTATCTACTTCATCTGTGTTAATATGTGCCTATCTACTTCATCTATGTTGATATGTGCCTATCTACTTCATCTGTGTTAATATGTGCTTATCTACTTCATCTGTGTTAATATGTGCCTATCTACTTCATCTATGTTGATGTGTGCTTATTTACTTCATCTATGTTGATGTGTGCTTATTTACTTCATCTATGTTAATATGTGCTTATCTACTTCATCTATGTTGATATGTGCTATCTACTTCATCCTTGTTGATGTGTGCCTATTTACTTCATCTATGTTAATATGTGCTTATCTACTTCATCTGTGTTAATATGTGCCTATCTACTTCATCTATGTTGATATGTGCTTATCTACCTCATCTATGTTGATGTGTGCCTATTTACTTCATCTGTGTTGATATGTGCTTATCTACTTCATCTGTGTTAATATGTACCCATCTACTTCATCTGTGTTGATATGTGCTTATCTACTTCATCTATGTTTATATGTGCTTATCTACTTCATCTATGTTGATATGTGCTTATCTACTTCATCTATGGTGATGTGTGACTATTTACTTCATCTGTGTTGATATGTGCTTATCTACTTCATCTATGTTGATGTGTGACTATTTACTTCATCTGTGTTGATATGTGCTTATCTACTTCATCTATGTTGATATGTGCCTATCTACTTCATCTGTGTTGATATGTGCCTATCTACTTCATCTATGTTGATATGTGCCTATCTACTTCATCTATGTTGATATGTGCTTATCTACTTCATCTATGTTGATATGTGCCTATCTACTTCATCCTTGTTGATATGTGCCTATCTACTTCATCTGTGTTAATATGTGCCTATCTACTTCATCTATGTTGATATGTGCCTATCTACTTCATCTATGTTGATATGTGCCTATCTACTTCATCTGTGTTGATATGTGCCTATCTACTTCATCTATGTTGATGTGTGCCTATTTACTTCATCTGTGTTATTATGTACCTATCTACTTCATCTGTTTTGAGATGTGCCTATCTACTTCATCTATGTTGATATGTGCCTATCTACTTCATCTGTGTTGATATGTGCCTATCTACTTCATCTATGTTAATATGTGCCTATTTACTTCATCTGTGTTGATATGTACCTATCTACTTCATATGTGTTGATATGTGCTTATCTACTTCATCTATGTTAATATGTGCTTATCTACTTCATCTATGTTGATGTGTGCCTATTTACTTCATCTGTGTTAATATGTACCTATCTACTTCATCTGTGTTGATATGTGCCTATCTACTTCATCTATGTTGATATGTGCTTATCTACTTCATCTATGTTGATATGTGCTTATCTACTTCATCTATGTTGATATGTGCTTATCTACTTCATCTGTTTTGAGATGTGCCTATCTACTTCATCTGTGTTAATATGTGCCTATCTACTTCATCTATGTTGATGTGTGCCTATCTACTTCATCTATGTTGATATGTGCCTATCTACTTCATCCTTGTTGATATGTGCCTATCTACTTCATCTATGTTGATATGTGCCTATCTACTTCATCTGTGTTAATATGTGCTTATCTACTTCATCTGTGTTAATATGTGCCTATCTACTTCATCTATGTTGATATGTGCCTATCTACTTCATCTGTGTTAATATGTGCTTATCTACTTCATCTGTGTTAATATGTGCCTATCTACTTCATCTATGTTGATGTGTGCTTATTTACTTCATCTATGTTGATGTGTGCTTATTTACTTCATCTATGTTAATATGTGCTTATCTACTTCATCTATGTTGATATGTGCTATCTACTTCATCCTTGTTGATGTGTGCCTATTTACTTCATCTATGTTAATATGTGCTTATCTACTTCATCTGTGTTAATATGTGCCTATCTACTTCATCTATGTTGATATGTGCTTATCTACTTCATCTATGTTGATGTGTGCCTATTTACTTCATCTGTGTTGATATATGCCTATCTACTTCATCTGTGTTAATATGTACCCATCTACTTCATCTGTGTTGATATGTGCTTATCTACTTCATCTATGTTTATATGTGCTTATCTACTTCATCTATGTTGATATGTGCTTATCTACTTCATCTATGGTGATGTGTGACTATTTACTTCATCTGTGTTGATATGTGCTTATCTACTTCATCTATGTTGATGTGTGACTATTTACTTCATCTGTGTTGATATGTGCTTATCTACTTCATCTATGTTGATATGTGCCTATCTACTTCATCTGTGTTGATATGTGCCTATCTACTTCATCTATGTTGATATGTGCTTATCTACTTCATCTATGTTGATATGTGCCTATCTACTTCATCCTTGTTGATATGTGCCTATCTACTTCATCTGTGTTAATATGTGCTTATCTACTTCATCTATGTTGATATGTGCCTATCTACTTCATCCTTGTTGATATGTGCCTATCTACTTCATCTATGTTGATATGTGCCTATCTACTTCATCTGTGTTAATATGTGCTTATCTACTTCATCTGTGTTAATATGTGCCTATCTACTTCATCTATGTTGATATGTGCCTATCTACTTCATCTGTGTTAATATGTGCTTATCTACTTCATCTGTGTTAATATGTGCCTATCTACTTCATCTATGTTGATGTGTGCTTATTTACTTCATCTATGTTGATGTGTGCTTATTTACTTCATCTATGTTAATATGTGCTTATCTACTTCATCTATGTTGATATGTGCTATCTACTTCATCCTTGTTGATGTGTGCCTATTTACTTCATCTATGTTAATATGTGCTTATCTACTTCATCTGTGTTAATATGTGCCTATCTACTTCATCTATGTTGATATGTGCTTATCTACCTCATCTATGTTGATGTGTGCCTATTTACTTCATCTGTGTTGATATATGCCTATCTACTTCATCTGTGTTAATATGTACCCATCTACTTCATCTGTGTTGATATGTGCTTATCTACTTCATCTATGTTTATATGTGCTTATCTACTTCATCTATGTTGATATGTGCTTATCTACTTCATCTATGGTGATGTGTGACTATTTACTTCATCTGTGTTGATATGTGCTTATCTACTTCATCTATGTTGATGTGTGACTATTTACTTCATCTGTGTTGATATGTGCTTATCTACTTCATCTATGTTGATATGTGCCTATCTACTTCATCTGTGTTGATATGTGCCTATCTACTTCATCTATGTTGATATGTGCCTATCTACTTCATCTATGTTGATATGTGCTTATCTACTTCATCTATGTTGATATGTGCCTATCTACTTCATCCTTGTTGATATGTGCCTATCTACTTCATCTGTGTTAATATGTGCCTATCTACTTCATCTATGTTGATATGTGCCTATCTACTTCATCTATGTTGATATGTGCCTATCTACTTCATCTGTGTTGATATGTGCCTATCTACTTCATCTATGTTGATGTGTGCCTATTTACTTCATCTGTGTTATTATGTACCTATCTACTTCATCTGTTTTGAGATGTGCCTATCTACTTCATCTATGTTGATATGTGCCTATCTACTTCATCTGTGTTGATATGTGCCTATCTACTTCATCTATGTTAATATGTGCCTATTTACTTCATCTGTGTTGATATGTACCTATCTACTTCATATGTGTTGATATGTGCTTATCTACTTCATCTATGTTAATATGTGCTTATCTACTTCATCTATGTTGATGTGTGCCTATTTACTTCATCTGTGTTAATATGTACCTATCTACTTCATCTGTGTTGATATGTGCCTATCTACTTCATCTATGTTGATATGTGCTTATCTACTTCATCTATGTTGATATGTGCTTATCTACTTCATCTATGTTGATATGTGCTTATCTACTTCATCTGTTTTGAGATGTGCCTATCTACTTCATCTGTGTTAATATGTGCCTATCTACTTCATCTATGTTGATGTGTGCCTATCTACTTCATCTATGTTGATATGTGCCTATCTACTTCATCCTTGTTGATATGTGCCTATCTACTTCATCTATGTTGATATGTGCCTATCTACTTCATCTGTGTTAATATGTGCTTATCTACTTCATCTGTGTTAATATGTGCCTATCTACTTCATCTATGTTGATATGTGCCTATCTACTTCATCTGTGTTAATATGTGCTTATCTACTTCATCTGTGTTAATATGTGCCTATCTACTTCATCTATGTTGATGTGTGCTTATTTACTTCATCTATGTTGATGTGTGCTTATTTACTTCATCTATGTTAATATGTGCTTATCTACTTCATCTATGTTGATATGTGCTATCTACTTCATCCTTGTTGATGTGTGCCTATTTACTTCATCTATGTTAATATGTGCTTATCTACTTCATCTGTGTTAATATGTGCCTATCTACTTCATCTATGTTGATATGTGCTTATCTACTTCATCTATGTTGATGTGTGCCTATTTACTTCATCTGTGTTGATATATGCCTATCTACTTCATCTGTGTTAATATGTACCCATCTACTTCATCTGTGTTGATATGTGCTTATCTACTTCATCTATGTTTATATGTGCTTATCTACTTCATCTATGTTGATATGTGCTTATCTACTTCATCTATGGTGATGTGTGACTATTTACTTCATCTGTGTTGATATGTGCTTATCTACTTCATCTATGTTGATGTGTGACTATTTACTTCATCTGTGTTGATATGTGCTTATCTACTTCATCTATGTTGATATGTGCCTATCTACTTCATCTGTGTTGATATGTGCCTATCTACTTCATCTATGTTGATATGTGCTTATCTACTTCATCTATGTTGATATGTGCCTATCTACTTCATCCTTGTTGATATGTGCCTATCTACTTCATCTGTGTTAATATGTGCCTATCTACTTCATCTATGTTGATATGTGCCTATCTACTTCATCTATGTTGATATGTGCCTATCTACTTCATCTATGTTGATGTGTGCCTATTTACTTCATCTGTGTTATTATGTACCTATCTACTTCATCTGTTTTGAGATGTGCCTATCTACTTCATCTATGTTGATATGTGCCTATCTACTTCATCTGTGTTGATATGTGCCTATCTACTTCATCTATGTTAATATGTGCCTATTTACTTCATCTGTGTTGATATGTACCTATCTACTTCATATGTGTTGATATGTGCTTATCTACTTCATCTATGTTAATATGTGCTTATCTACTTCATCTATGTTGATGTGTGCCTATTTACTTCATCTGTGTTAATATGTACCTATCTACTTCATCTGTGTTGATATGTGCCTATCTACTTCATCTATGTTGATATGTGCTTATCTACTTCATCTATGTTGATATGTGCTTATCTACTTCATCTATGTTGATATGTGCTTATCTACTTCATCTGTTTTGAGATGTGCCTATCTACTTCATCTGTGTTAATATGTACCTATCTACTTCATCTGTGTTGATATGTGCCTATCTACTTCATCTATGTTGATATGTGTCTATTTACTTCATCTATGTTGATATGTGCCTATTTACTTCATCTGTGTTGATATGTGCCTATCTACTTCATCTGTGTTGATATGAGCCTATCTACTTCATCTGTGTTAATATGTACCTATCTACTTCATCTATGTTGATATGTACCTATTTACTTCATCTGTGTTAATATGTACCTATCTACTTCATCTATGTTGATATGTGCCTATCTACTTCATCTGTGTTAATATGTACCTATCTACTTCATCTATGTTGATATATACCTATCTACTTCATCTATGTTGATATGTGCTTATCTACTTCATCTATGTTGATATGTGCCTATCTACTTCATCTATGTTGATATGTGCCTATCTACTTCATCTATGTTGATGTGTGCCTATCTACTTCATCTATGTTGATGTGTGCCTATCTACTTCATCTGTGTTAATATGTGCTTATCTACTTCATCTATGTTGATATGTGCCTATCTACTTCATCTGTGTTAATATGTACCTATCTACTTCATCTGTGTTGATATGTGCCTATTTACTTCATCTGTGTTGATATGTGCTTATCTACTTCATCTGTGTTGATATGTGCCTATCTACTTCATCTGTGTTGATATGTGCCTATCTACTTCATCTGTGTTAATATGTGCCTATCTACTTCATATGTGTTGATATGTGCTTATCTACTTCATCTATGTTAATATGTGCCTATCTACTTCATCTGTGTTGATATGTGCCTATTTACTTCATCTGTGTTGATATGTGCTTATCTACTTCATCTGTGTTGATATGTGCCTATCTACTTCATCTGTGTTGATATGTGCCTATCTACTTCATCTGTGTTGATATGTGCCTATCTACTTCATATGTGTTGATATGTGCTTATCTACTTCATCTATGTTAATATGTGCCTATCTACTTCATCTGTGTTGATATGTGCCTATTTACTTCATCTGTGTTGATATGTGCCTATCTACTTCATCTGTGTTGATATATACCTATCTACTTCATCTATGTTGATATATACCTATCTACTTCATCTGTGTTGATGTGTGCCTATCTACTTCATCTGTGTTGATGTGTGCCTATTTACTTCATCTATGTTAATATGTGCTTATCTACTTCATCTGTGTTAATATGTGCCTATCTACTTCATCTATGTTGATATATACCTATTTACTTCATCTATGTTAATATGTGCTTATCTACTTCATCTGTGTTAATATGTACCTATCTACTTCATCTATGTTGATATGTACCTATTTACTTCATCTGTGTTGATATGAGCCTATCTACTTCATCTGTTTTGATAAAGAGTTGTGCAAAAAGTATAACTTTGTTACTGACGCAAAGAGAGAACTATTACTTTATTCAGGGGGATAGTGTTGATGCTCCCCAGAGATTTTTTGTAAACAGAAAGAAATATAGGTGGTTATTGCTAGCCTGTGTGATTTAAATTGATGGTTCACTGAAGTCAAAAGTGACTGTACACTGACTCCTTGCTAATTTATGTATCTTATATCTCTATTGTACGCTGGCTTAACTTTGAACAAAATCGTGTCCAGTTAAAAATTGTAACTTTTTTGCAGTGTAGCAAATTAAAAATTAATTGTGCGGGAAAGTACAAATAAGTGCGCATTGTGCACTGTGCATTTTCCGTGAGTAACTTTAGTCTCGAAAGTCTCCTTCATTTCAAGACAGCAAGTCACAATAATGTCAGAGAGTGAAACTCCAAAAACAAAAGACGGAACAAGTCATTCAACATGGGGTCACCTGCTGCGTGCAGTGACTCCGAGGATGCGCCCAATCTCATTTATGTCTTGTTCCTTTTATTAAAACATTCACTGATAAAACGGCAGATCTCTTTTTGGAATATTTGGTGGCCCTGAAAAACTATTAAACTCAGTACGCAGTTTAAGATCTACTCTTTGAAGATCCATTTTCAGTAATTGTGTTCGACATTGTCTTTGGTTAAAATGTTTGATATAATTATCTCATTGCACACTGACACTAGCGTTATTCCGCAATTCATTTTGAAGCAACAATTTGCTATGGAAAGAGTGGCCCTGTATTTGTCAACAGAGCTGTACCTTCGACATCAAAATCCAAACTTCAATTTCCATTATAATGATAATGACAAGGAGAATCCACTGAGTTCACCTTGAGTTTCGGCATAAAGGAGGCCATAAAAGTTTTGGGAGTTGGTATAGAAATGGATTAGGATTATTTTGTTGTATTACTTTTTGAGAAAGCACCATCCAATTTTTTTTATTGAAATGTTTTTGTTCATCTTTTCGGTAACTACTTTGAAAGATACGACATTAGGCCAGAAAAAATTAAAAAGGTGTTCAACCTATATCAATATAATGCACACTTTGTTTCAAAATTATGGTTATTTCTTTATATTTTTTGAATCCAATATACATTTGAGACTATTCCAAATTATATAATATCTTATACAGTGGTTTACATGCCTCTGATGATGCATACAAGCAGGAATTGAGATTAAATTAAGCTGTTGCATATCCAATGTGCAATAAAAAGAATTGAGCAAAAGTTTACGACCATGGGAGTGGGCTGAGCAGTCATTGGGCCATGTTTTGCTCTTTATTCAGGATTTTTTGAAACCAAATTAAACTTCAGGAGAAGTCATTTACCAAGTGCATATCCGCAAAATATCTTTCACCTTTGCCACAACAAATTACACTTACAGATAATATGTAATACATAGAATAATTGTTTCAATTCTGGTATTTTATTACCATATTCAATTATTGTAAGACTTTAAATTATGTCTATGGTTTGATATTTTTATGCCTCTATGGCCTCCTACATTGTCTTATTTTTATTTTTTTTCACCTTTGGAGGTGTCTCCTTCCAATCAGTAGAAATCAAAATGATAATTGTCTTTCTCCCAAAAACAAGATAGCAGGTGGCTGGCTAAGTACCTCCCTGTATAGGTTAGAGCTAATTAGAGACATCTCCTTATGCATGTGAAATCCACATCCTGTGTAAAGTAATCTTGTTCGGAGTATTATTGTAGTTGGCTATCACTGTTATTTTAATGCACCACTGTACCATATGATTTTATATCTCCACTGTAGTGTAGGTGACAGAAGGGGTGGCTAAAATAATGCTTGAGTTTCATTTGGAGGGGCTTAACATTTTTTGAGAAGAGAGGGTGAGAGGAGCTACAACATTTGTTTAACCGTAAATTGTGTACATTTCCTAACTGACAAATTGCAAGAGATAGTATCAAGATGACTGAATAAGTTCTATCTAAACTCGACCTGAAATATTTTGCTATCATTATATATGGTTTGTTTTATCCTTGTCAAACATTGTGAAAAAATGAAATCGACCTACATGACAATGTGATATGGGTTAGGTTGTCTGTGGACCAGCTTTTTATATTTTTTTTTTTTATTATCTGACCTTACATGTGATATTTAATTGCATATGCTCTCTGGACTATGATAATGTCACTAAACTATGATAATGTCACTAAACTATGATAATGTCTCTAGACTATGATAATGTCTCTAGACTATGATAATGTCTCTGGACTATGATAATGTCTCTAGACTATGATAATATCACTAGACTATGATAATGTCACTAGACTATGATAATGTCTCTGGACTATGATAATGTCACTAGACTATAATAATGTCACTAGACTATGATAATGTCACTAGACTATGATAATGTCACTAGACTATGATAATGTCACTAGACTATGATAATGTCACTAGACTATGATAATGTCTCTGGACTATGATAATGTCTCTAGACTATGATAATGTCACTAGACTATGATAATGTCACTAAACTATGATAATGTCTCTGAACTATGATAATGTCACTAAACTATGATAATGTCTCTAGACTATGATAATGTCTCTAGACTATGATAATGTCACTAGACTATGATAATGTCTCTAGACTATGATAATGTCACTAGACTATGATAATGTCACTAAACTATGATAATGTCTCTGGACTATGATAATGTCACTAGACTATGATAATGTCACTAGACTATGATAATGTCACTAGACTATGATAATGTCACTAGACTATGATAATGTCTCTAGACTATGATAATGTCACTAGACTATGATAATGTCTCTGGACTATGATAATGTCTCTGGACTATAATAATGTCACTAGACTATGATAATGTCTCTAGACTATGATAATGTCACTGGACTATGATAATGTCTCTAGACTATGATAATGTCTCTAGACTATGATAATGTCTCTAGACTATGATAATGTCTCTGGACTATGATAATGTCACTAGACTATAATAATGTCACTAGACTATGATAATGTCACTAGACTATGATAATGTCACTAGACTATGATAATGTCACTAGACTATGATAATGTCTCTGGACTATGATAATGTCTCTAGACTATAATAATGTCACTAGACTATGATAATGTCACTAGACTATGATAATGTCTCTAGACTATGATAATGTCTCTGGACTATGATAATGTCACTAGACTATGATAATGTCACTAGACTATGATAATGTCTCTGGACTATGATAATGTCACTAGACTATGATAATGTCTCTGGACTATGATAATGTCACTAGACTATAATAATGTCACTAGACTATGATAATGTCACTAGACTATGATAATGTCTCTGGACTATGATAATGTCTCTAGACTATGATAATGTCTCTGGACTATGATAATGTCACTAGACTATGATAATGTCTCTAGACTATGATAATGTCACTAGACTATGATAATGTCTCTGGACTATGATAATGTCACTAGACTATGATAATGTCACTAGACTATGATAATGTCACTAGACTATGATAATGTCACTAGACTATGATAATGTCTCTAGACTATGATAATGTCACTAGACTATGATAATGTCACTAGACTATGATAATGTCACTAGACTATGATAATGTCTCTAGACTATGATAATGTCACTAGACTATGATAATGTCTCTGGACTATGATAATGTCTCTGGACTATAATAATGTCACTAAACTATGATAATGTCACTAGACTATGATAATGTCACTAGACTATGATAATGTCACTAGACTATGATAATGTCTCTAGACTATGATAATGTCTCTAGACTATGATAATGTCTCTAGACTATAATAATGTCTCTGGACTATGATAATGTCACTGGACTATGATAATGTCACTAGACTATGATAATGTCACTAGACTATGATAATTATGTCACTAGACTATGATAATGTCACTAGACTATGATAATGTCACTAGACTATGATAATGTCACTGGACTATGATAATGTCTCTAGACTATGATAATGTCACTGGACTATGATAATGTCACTAGACTATGATAATGTCTCTGGACTATGATAATGTCACTAGACTATGATAATGTCTCTGGACTATGATAATGTCTCTAGACTATGATAATGTCACTAGACTATGATAATGTCACTAGACTATGATAATGTCACTAGACTATGATAATGTCTCTGGACTATGATAATGTCTCTAGACTATGATAATGTCTCTAGACTATGATAATGTCACTAGACTATGATAATGTCTCTGGACTATGATAATGTCTCTAGACTATGATAATGTCACTAGACTATGATAATGTCACTAGACTATGATAATGTCACTAGACTATGATAATGTCTCTGGACTATGATAATGTCACTGGACTATGATAATGTCTCTAGACTATGATAATGTCTCTGGACTATGATAATGTCTCTGGACTATAATAATGTCACTAGACTATGATAATGTCTCTAGACTATGATAATGTCACTGGACTATGATAATGTCTCTAGACTATGATAATGTCTCTAGACTATAATAATGTCACTAGACTATGATAATGTCACTAGACTATGATAATGTCACAGTGACTAGACTATGATAATGTCTCTGGACTATGATAATGTCTCTGGACTATGATAATGTCTCTAGACTATGATAATTATGTCTCTAGACTATGATAATGTCTCTAGACTATGATAATGTCACTAGACTATGATAATGTCACTAGACTATGATAATGTCTCTAGACTATGATAATGTCACTAGACTATGATAATGTCTCTGAACTATGATAATGTCTCTGGACTATAATAATGTCTCTAGACTATGATAATGTCACTAGACTATGATAATGTCTCTGGACTATGATAATGTCACTAGACTATGATAATGTCACTAGACTATGATAATGTCTCTGGACTATGATAATGTCTCTGGACTATGATAATGTCACTAGACTATGATAATGTCACTAGACTATGATAATGTCACTAGACTATGATAATGTCACTAGACTATGATAATGTCTCTAGACTATGATAATGTCACTAGACTATGATAATGTCTCTAGACTATGATAATGTCTCTAGACTATGATAATGTCACAGTGACTAGACTATGATAATGTCTCTAGACTATGATAATGTCTCTAGACTATGATAATGTCTCTAGACTATGATAATGTCACAGTGACTAGACTATGATAATGTCTCTAGACTATGATAATGTCTCTGGACTATAATAATGTCTCTAGACTATGATAATGTCACAGTGACTAGACTATGATAATGTCACTAGACTATGATAATGTCTCTAGACTATGATAATGTCTCTAGACTATGATAATGTCACAGTGACTAGACTATGATAATGTCTCTAGACTATGATAATGTCTCTGGACTATAATAATGTCTCTGAACTATGATAATGTCACTAGACTATGATAATGTCACTAGACTATGATAATGTCACTGGACTGTGATAATGTCTCTAGACTATGATAATGTCACTAGACTATGATAATGTCTCTAGACTATGATAATGTCACTAGACTATGATAATGTCACTGGACTATGATAATGTCTCTAGACTATGATAATGTCTCTAGACTATAATAATTGCTGCAAAATATCTACTAGCCTAGTGATCAAATATCATTCCACAAATCAATTAATCAGCTGGGTGTTACCATAGCAATTCGTAATTGTTTACATGCGGATATCAAGCCAGTGTACAAAGTAACATCAATTACCAGTACAGAGGTAATTAAACTCATCAGAATGACAGAAATATTTTGAAAATTAGTGAAAATTTGAAACTACTTTTAATAATTGGAATTTGTGACACTGAAATGTAGCTAATAGTAAGAATGGATGCAATGTACTAGTAACTAATGTATAGCCTGTATAACACTAAAGTAAAGTAATTCCACTGTGACAAATCTTGTTTATAGCATCAGTTGTAAAATGTTTGAATGATTTAATTAGTCACTAATCGGCACTGCCCAGAGGGGACTATGTACATTGGGTTCCATCTGTCCATCCGTCCATCAATGCGTGCATGTGTGTGTTCACCCTCATATCTCTGACCTTTGCCCTTGATCTCCATATTCTAGGTCAAATAACAAAATTGGTGAATAAATTTTGAAATTTTGTAGCTGGAGACACCATTCAGATTTGCACAATAAGTTTCCAATGAAACACACAAGTTGGGGATTGAAGGTTAATATGTTACAATTTAGTATGTGTACTTACTTTACACCTGATAGGAATGTTAAATCACTTTTAATACTAGTACTTGGATGTTACAGGTAGGAACATACCTTTATATTGTATAAACTACATGTACAGTGCAGTGTAGATAAAACAAACCAACGGAAGCATGGATTCTAGTCTTTGAATATATAAACTTGTATCTGTTTGACCATGCATATTTTGGCCTTTAATGAAAGCTAGTTGTAAACAAGTTCCTGAATTCTTCTGTTTAATACATATCATTTAACATCATTAGTATTGGCTATTAATTATATGTAATTGTTATTATTTGCCAATCGTTCTGTTCAAATTACCATGCAATATATATCATCAGACAACAGAGTTGTCTGATGATCGCACTATGCATGAAACTCCGAGTTACAACCAAGAAAGAGTTCCAGAACCACCAAAACTATTGCGCTCTGCCACTGCGGTATAGAGCACTGTCTTAGCAGATTGATACTCACTGAGATATATATATATATAACTAATAATAATAGTACAGTATCAAGTAAGATACACAGGAGCCGTTACACAGTGTATCATGCTTTCGCAATCATCGGACGACATAATATATATATATATATATATTATTATATATATATTACGTGATGTACAACTGAACAAAGTATTATTCCTGGTATACAACCAAAAGTTATCATGTGAAAATTTTGGACAATGTATGATTGTGGAGTACTGAATGTTGGCCAATGATTAATGTGATGAAGGGATATCATACACATGTATATGTATAGGCAACTCAGCAAACTACTCCAGTTTTGCTAAGTTACTAAGTTGATAAATGTGTAAAGCTAGGTCATAGTACACTAAAGTCCATTGTACACTTCATAAAGGGTATCACAGTACCAGTGTCAGTCTATAGATCACTGTATAACTCACAGGGAGCAGTGAGCGTTTAGTCTAGCTGCTAGACCTCAGGTGTTCTTCCTATAAAATACGCTTTCGAGGGTGGAACATCCAAGGACCAGTAAAAGTTATCTTCACAGTTCAGGGATATAAATAACTGCCAATCAGAGAACTGCATTGGCGACAAGCACAAACAGAGGACAATGGCTAATTCTTTTCATGCATATTCAGCTCAAGGAGAGACTTGTAAAAATAACCACCAATGCGTTAACTGAAATGCGTTAATGACGTCTACACACTCATCAAACTCACAATTACCATTAAACCGATGACATATATATCAGTGACGTAACTGAGGTCATGGGTTATTGAATATATTAACATATATATGCATACATGGCCCAACCCATGGCTATACGTCACCTCAAAGGAATGCCAAATCTAAAAATGACTTCAGCTGGACGTTCGGGCATTCCATATTTTCTGATCCTATCGGAAGAAAACCCAAAAGTCTAGCAGCAAGACTGAGCATTTGGTCTGTTTTATTTTCTGTGTGTATGGAATGTGATTTTACAGTCGTTTCCTTTCCTTGGTTTATTGACTAAATAAAGATTAACTTCTTATCTTCTTTTGTGGCTGAGTATTCACTCTCTTTATTGACTGAATAAAGATATTTTTTTATAATATGCCACAACACTGGAATTTTTAAAACAAGGAAATTTTGACGAAAACATCCATACCCAAATGATACTATTTATGATCATAAATTCATAACAACATTGTACAGGTACATACATTTTGCAACGATATCACAGGCATGACTGTGTGTGTGAGCCATCCACTGACATTGTGTACGCTACCCGTACCCCACTATTGTACTGCAGTAGTTATGCTCGTGGTCGACCATTTAGTTTCACGAACATATTAAAGCATTTTCTGAAACTTTTAGAGAATTTACTCTAATACCAATATTGTATTTAGAAATAATTATGGAAAATAACACTGAAATCTCATGAATATTGATGATTGTCGGAGCAGATTGAACAGGGTTGGCTAACTATCTGTATGTGAATATTACCTGATAACAGGTCACGCAACACACAAAGCACACTGCATAGCAAGCCATGGTCTTTTTATTTTTCGTAATTTCCCTTTGAACTCCTGGGCATAGGCATATGATAAATCGGCAATTACCTGATATCACCTCTGCATTCATCGTATCACCGTTCGTGCAGTTTCCGCAACGTGACATGAGTTGTTATGGAAACTGCACTCGTGGTGATACGATGAACGAAGAGTTGATATATTGGGTATTATATTATAGCATTACCAATTCCAGTGAATTTTGTGACGTCATCGCTGTACAAAATAATAGTGAATTTTGTGACGTCATCGCTGTACATTATTACTGATAATGTACTCCGTTATTGGGCATCGCGGCCCCGGAACGAGCATAACAATACAAGCTTATTTGTGCTGTTTCTTCATACGACTAGGTATTTTTTCGAAATGTATGTTGTTACTTATGATTGTCATTTCTACTGTTTAAAAATACAACGCATTCATGAAACAAATTTGTGTTCACAGCAGTTCATTGAAGTGTATATGTGTGTGTACGTGTACGTACGTGTGTCGCTATTATTAGTATTCAGCTTCCGGGCCGAACATGGCAGACGATGTTCAGCGCTGTGTATATTATACATTGTTTCGCGTTTCTCGGTCTACAAATTCACTGGAATTGGCAAAACTATTATCAGTTTTATTGACCCTATTATCAGTGACATTGCAAACAGCTTTAGAGATGCAAACAATGTTTATAATACCCGACTTGCTGGCTCTCCAAGTCGGGTTTGTAGTACTTGAACACCTAATTTTGATAATTGACCCTGAAGGTCAACATTAAAGGTCAAGGTCTCCAAAGATAGCTCACATCTAGCATCTGATAATATGATATTATGAGGGTACAACGTGAATGAAGTCTCTATGTATTACAGTTTTTGAGTTATGCAGTAAATAATGATCTTTCACTTTCTTCAATTATATTACTGGTAAACATGATTTAATAGAAATTGGCAATATGTAAATACTACAATGTGTCTGTGATAGGCAGGAATTGGCTTGATTTTGATAAATGACACTGAATGCCAAGGTCAAAGATCAATATCTCCAAAGATAGCTTGTGTCTGATAACGTGGGGGTAGATACTTGAAAGGAGTGTCTGTGTATTACAGTTTTTGAGTTATGCAGTAAATATTGATTTTCAATTACAAATGTCAATCAATCAATAAAAAGAATTTGTATAGTGCCAAAATCCAATACGACATAATGTTCTATGGCACTGAACAGGAACTATTAATAGTAGATCATTGTAAAAAGTTAGAAAGCTCTTGCAAACAGATCGATGTCTCTTGATGGGTGTCCTTGAATTTATCTACAGTTGGTGAAGAACGATATATATGGCTGTTATTCGGTCAAATTTGTGTACATCAAAAATCAAATTGATGTGCATATGTCCCAAATGATATGTCACCTTTGTATCAGGTTTGAAAGAAATCAGGTATTGAAGGTCTGAGACATGACATATTAAGTATGGACGGATGGATGGATGAACACACAGAGGGATAGACGGAGCCCACTGTAATAGCACCCACTTCTGGGGGGCTAAAAACACAGGACATACAATTGGAATTGACACAATTTATTTGATGGAAATGTTATAATTTTTGGGTCGTTACTTCTCTTTCTTGGCGGCTAGTTCTTGTTTGTTGCAAGGTGGGCTTTGTTACCTGGTAGATAAGGACTTTGATACAATGTACCAATATAATTTGGTGACAAACTGTATTCTCATACACACATTGTGGTCTAAATATTGTGTCTACTTTGTGTCCAGATTGTTGTTACATGTATTTGGTGGAATTTGAGATGGTTCAATGCAATAATTACAAAACAGAAAAGGTCAATGGCGACAGGTTTGTAGTAAGTAGAACCCACTCTCAAAATCAAAGACAGGTTTGTAGTAAGTAGAACCCACTCTCAAAATCAAAGACAGGTTTGTAGTAAGTAGAACCCACTCTCAAAATCAAAGACAGGTTTGTAGTAAGTAGAACCCACTCTCAAAATCAAAGACAGGTTTGTAGTAAGTAGAACCCACTCTCAAAATCAAAGACAGGTTTATAGTAAGTAGAACCCACTCTCAAAATCAAAGACAGGTTTGTAGTAAGTAGAACCCACTCTCAAAATCAAAGACAGGTTTGTAGTAAGTAGAACCCACTCTCAAAATCAAAGACAGGTTTGTAGTAAGTAGAACCCACTCTCAAAATCAAAGACAGGTTTGTAGTAAGTAGAACCCACTCTCAAAATCAAAGACAGGTTTGTAGTAAGTAGAACCCACTCTCAAAATCAAAGACAGGTTTGTTGAACATTGACACTGGACAACTTTGTATTGACATTTGTCCCATCTACACATTAAAACAATTAACAGCATAGATTGACGTAGCAAAAACATTCCAAGCTTTATTATAAGGCAATATCACACATGTAATATGAAATATAGAGAAAAATGAAATAACTATGATCTAAATGTTGAAATGGATCAGTAAAGCATTCAACATACATAATACATATTTTTTAGCAAGCATATATATACATTCAGCATATCGGTTGAATCAACTCCCTCAATTGCAAGAATAATTGTGTTTCTGAATTCTGATGTAACAAAATAAACACTAGTTCCTTGGGCAAGGGTGGAATGAGAAAAACACATAGTAACAAAGATAATGCTTAATGCTTGGAGAAATATCAACTACTGTTCTTATAGTTTTATGTTATTGAGGAAAAATAATAGCATTGGTTTGTCACTTAATATCATCATAGCGGCAATGTCCTTGTAGTAAATTAGACCTTAGAAATTATCATAACACACTGCAAATTGGGACACTCATGGCATTAACACCATGGTGTTTTTATTTCTTGATATAATTGTTTGCCATTTTAACTGTTACACCACAAATGACTAAAAAATTCAACATTATTAAATCTCATAATCCAATGGACGTGTTATGAAGTAAATGTAATAATATCTAGAAACATTCAATGAAAGTTGACAAACAAAAATGTACTTACATTTACATTAGAAATGGTGAGGTTAAGTACAGCATGGATTTTGGAAAACCATGGTGAAGAATTTGATACAATTGCCTAATTTACTTCTTTTTTTATCAATGGATAGGATAGAAACAATTGCAGTATGTTCTCAATCAAAATCTTAGTAAAGTAACAGTAATTTTTCATGTTTGAAAGAAAACATAGAATTTTAGTAAATCTTAAAAAAAAAAGTTTTTGGCCAGAACAAATATTCTGTCCACTTCGGTCTGTGCAAGACAATTTCTTTCACAGGAATTTTGTCATCCAGTAAGGAGATATTTAGGATTTGGCCTTCTTCTTGCGGGCACGGACCTTGTGTTTTTTAGTTTTAGAATCAACCATAAGCTGTGCTTGTCTTTTGAGTTGAGTTCTTGTGATCACATCATCATCATCTCCACTGTCATCATCATCTGGAATAAAGAATAAGGCAACAGACAAAATGGATTCCTAAAACCAGAACAGAGTCACATCAACTCTTTAGGTTACTATAGATACATGTTCAAAAAATGAGCGGACAAAATGCTAACAAAGTTAAAACTGCACTAGTTGTAACAGGCAGTTTTGTTACATATAATGATTTACTCATAATATCATACAACAGGGTTAAGCCTATCTGTGTAGATATACATATAATGTGGTATAATAAATCCTATTGAACTGTTTTTTGGGGTCCACACTCCAAAATCGGCAATCACAATTTTAAATTTATTTAAAGTTATTACTAGACTACTTAGAGACAAAATACACCTCTACTTGACAGTACAAATACAATGTCTAATTTTTGGTATTGTAACAATTTTCAGTTAATATATTTTTGGTTGTCTGCTCCAATTACTAGAGCTGGGGCAGCTTTAAGCCATTTTTTAATCTAATCTTGCCATCAACTAAAACAAGATGATGGACCCCAAATTTCTTTTATTATTTAAAAATGATCAGGAACTTTGATATGGTGAAGTTTAGTCAAGTTAAGAACATTCATTTTCAGGTCCTGTGGCACAATCCACTTTTAAAAATAATGCCAATGGTATTGTAGCACAATTGTACAGTTTTTGGTCCTGAGGCACATTCCACTTTTAAAAAACAATGCCAATGCCATTGTAGCACAATTGTACAGTTTTAAAAATATTTACCCACATGCTGATCCATGCAAAGTATAGGTGTTCATTTGCTGAATGATTATCCAGTTGCCTATCCAACCCTGTTGTTATCTTTACAATATATGCGATCATATGTGAAGTATATTTGCATACATTTTTTTGAATGCTTATTCATTTGTCTATTAATCCTTTTTGTTATCTTTGCAATATACATGATCATTTGGTTGTTGCTATGGGCATGGTCTTGTTGCTATGCACATTTGCATACATTTTTTGAATGTTTACTCACTTGCGTACCAGATGATGTTGTTTTAGCAAAATATACTAGCATTTGGTTGTTGCTAAGGGCATGATCATTACATAGTTACTAGGGCCAGTTGTGTCAAACTGTTTTGAACAAAATCTGCAGAATAACACTGCTAGAAACATCTCACCAAATTTCAGTCTCACTGACCAAGTACTGTTTGAGATACAAATTTTTGACCAAATTCTCTCATTATATACTTAATACTTCTTCATCTATACACCCCCAAATGAATCCCCATTAAATTTCAGCCCAATCTGCTCAGTAGTTTTGGAATTAAAGGCTTTTGACCAAAAAGACACATTTTTAGCCCTAATTTGCATAGTACAGATGGAATTATCATGTCATGAACAAATCTTAATTTACACATCCCTAAGAACTTTCCCACCAAATATCGACCAATCTGCCCAGTAGTTTTTGAGTTATTTGACCCAAAATGTTTTTGACCCAAATCACACATCTGTGATGTGATCATTTTCCTTTAAACAATTTCCCAACTAGACACCAAAAGTAATGTCCTCACCAAATACCAAGGCAATCGGTCTGGCATTTTTGAATTTAAGTCATCCACACACACACACACACAAACACACGCATGCGCGCGCACACACACACACACAGACAGACAGACAGACCATACATATAGCATTTACTGAACCTTATCAGTTCAGTTGTGCTAAAAACATGCAAAAGAAAAGAATAAAAATAATGCCAATGGCTTTGTAAACTGGTTATCAAAGTTCCAGCCATTTTGCAGGTAAACATCAAAAGAGGATGCCCAAGATTTGACAAAGTGAAAGCTAAAATTTCTCTTAATGTGTGTGAAACACCTATGGGTGTAAGGTGATTACAGTAGTGGTTAGGCATGTTTTGATTTCTCGTAGTCGCTGATAAAACAGTACAGTTGGAAGAACATGACAAATGAGTGGTAACTTCAAGTCTGCTGTGCACACTACAATACTCAACTATTGTTGCCCTTGCTTTTGGCCCTAAAATGATATGTGAACCACACTCATTGTGGCAAAACCGTGAAATCTCTCAGAATATGGCGTATTACTATACACAACTGATTACACACATGCTGAAAATCACTTAAATTATGTCTAACACCAAATTTTTATTTTCACTTCTACATTATTGCATAGCATTGATCACATTATCGCAGATCATCTAGACATCTTTTAAAAGGCAACTACAATGTACTACCGACAATATAAGTAAATTGTGGTTTTTGATTTCTGAATAAAAATGGCATTTTACCTAAACTCCATTGCCAGATTGCCTTGATCAATCTCTCATTGCAATAAAATTATAACATGTCAGACAACAATTTCACATTTTAACACTTTTTTTTTTTTTACCAAAATCATGTTTTTTACATGTAGGATCACATCAGCTAGTATCATGTATGTATTGAATGATTTACTATCTAGACACCCTAGGAGTATCTCTAGCAAATCTAAAACTAATCAGCCTAAAAACCATAATGTACTGAGTATTAATCCAAATCAAACAGGAAATACACTGTCACCACAGTGCAGCTTGATCACTATTGTCCTTGTGTTCAAGCAGGAGAAAACAGGAGTAGCCAGGTAAAGTCTGCATTGCTTGGTAAGGTCAATTCAAACTGACCATAACCCCTCTCAGTTAAATTTCTTACATACAGATCTGGATGATTTTTAATGAAACGTGTCAGTGCTGAGCTGGTTTGAACCTTACCCAGCCTGCAGTGGTAAGAAGACTGAGGTATATACACTAACTTACTTGTCCACTGAAAACAAAAGTGCTTTCTTTGTAAATTGTAGTAAGATTCTTGACTGAAAATCCCATTTGTTACATAATTTGCATGTTCATAATGTGACAATTTGCACAGTTTTTATGTTTTTATTTTTTATGTTAAATTTAGTCATGTTAAATGAATGAAATATGATGAATTGAAAGGAAACACAACACTTACCATCATAAACCAATTCTTTCTGTGTTGTAGGTAATTTAATACGTGTGTTATACTGTGGTAGGTTTCCTTCAATACCAGCATGGAACTAGAAGGAATGATATACAGTATGTAGTTAGATGAAATCTATAACAGTGATATGAATATTATGAATTTTACAGGAAGACATATACTATTCTACTGACTAAATACCAATGATTCATCCAGTGACATACATATATCTTACCTAATAATATTAATAAATTAAGAATATACATTTGTATCAATTTATATTCCCGATTTCAGTATACATGTAGCGGGTCAATTCTTATTGCCTGCTATCTTTTAATCCATTATTTGTTCATTATTGTGTACTTTGAAATTATTTGAACATTGATTTTTAAAGTGTCATGGTATGCCTGTTTCACTATTGGGAAGTTACAATTTTGAACTTCACAGGTTAGACTTCCAATTTTCCCAACAGCACATGCTAAAAATATGACATGCAAATAGTTATGTAAATGTTTTCAGCAAATTAGTCAATACAGATCACATGTATCAAGAGGAGAATACTGAATGGTAAGCAGGATAACTAAAGACAAGAACTAATCCTTACCTCCTCTTCTTCCATGGCTCTCAAAGTTTCATCTAAATCTTTACCATCTAAATCTTCCATCAGTTTCAGTAATTTCTCCTCACATTGTGACAGTAAATCTAACACATACTCATCAGACGATGGTGATAGCTGAGCTTGAGGCACATGACCTTTACTCTGGACACAGAAAAACAACAGGTGTAAATATAGAGAGCTAAAAGCAAATATACATGTAGGTGTGTGAAGTTTTTAACCAATAACAGCACCGTTACTCTTTTTCCAAACCTTCAAATGGATTTCTACAAACAGAATATGAGAGAGAAAAAAAATGGGGGGGGGGGGGATATCTTACAATGTTCATTCTCATGAAACATGTATTTTACAGGAACTATGGATATATCTATAATTTGTTTGCTATAGCAACATGTTTACATAACAGGATTCAGTATAAATGGAAATGAGGACCCGACTTACTGCTTTCAAGTGCTGCAATTTATCTGAAAGATGTTCAACCCCAGCTTTCACGTCAACCAATAGTTTACTAGAACGGTCCAATTTATCAAAAGCTTCCTCACGACGACCTTCTTCCTTATCAAGATGGGATTGGAATTCCTCCAACATGCGTTGACCACTACAGGTTAGATAAAGATACAAAAAGAAACACTTAATAGCAGAATCATACTAAAGTAAAATACCGCCAATGGTGCTGTAGCACAACTTTACAAAAAAACATGTAGCTGGCTGTTGGTATGGGCGTGGTCTTGTTGCTAGGCATATTTGCATACCTTTTCATTATTAGTTCTATTATTAGTATTATTAGTTTGCCTACCCTTTCCAGTTTTCAACTTTGCAATATAAACCATCATTTAGTTGTTGCTATGGGCATGGTCCAGTTGCTAGGCATATTCACATACATTTTAAATATATGTATACACTCAATTACCCATCCCTGTTGTTTTCTTTGTAATAGGCATTATTTCATTGTTGCTAAGGGCATGGTCATGGTTGCTAGGACCAATTGTGTCAAAATGTTTTCAACAATAACTGCACAATAACACCTCCAGAAACATCCCCATAAAGTTTCATCCCCATTCACCATGCAGTTTCAAGATATCAGTTTTTGACCAAAAGTGATATTTTTAGACTTAACTTGCATATCACTGATATGATTATCATGTTGTGAATATACACATCCCCAGATGCATCCCCATTAAATTCCTGCCAATCTGCTTGGTAGTTTTGGAATTATAGATCTTTTATCAAAAAGACACATTTGTAGACCTAATTTGTATATCACTGATGGAATCACCATGTTATGAACAATTAATCTAAACACAACTAAGAATGTTCCCATCAAATTTCAACCCAATCTGCTCAATCATTTTGGAATTATAGATTTTTTACCAAAATTTAAAGGACACATTTTTAGCTCTGGTTTGTATTTCAACCATGGTATCATTATATCATGAATAATTCTTAATCTAAACACCTCCTAGAATGTTCCAACCAAATTTCAGTTTGATCTCCGGAGTATTTTTTGAGTTTATTTTTTTTTTTAAAACAATAATCATTTTTTTGACCCAAATCACACACCCGTGGTAAGATCGTTTTGATTTGAACAATTTCCCAACTAGACACCCAAGGAAATATACCCACCAAATGTCATGGCAATCAGTCTAGTGTCAATTGTTTACACATACACACACACACACACACACACTCACACTTTGCCATGCATATAGCACTACTTAATCTTATCAGTTCAGTTGTGCTAAAAAAAACAGTGCCAATGGCATTGTGGCAAAACTTTGGGCAATAACTGACAAATGCCTTAATCAATTTCATTATTGTTACCTTAGGAAAGGGCAAAGGTAATTGGCTATTGCAGTGGTCTTCAGTTGCTAGGCAAATATATATGTTACTTTTCGAAATGTTTATGCCAATCATCCCTATCTATACAATATATTTCATCACTTCACCATTGCTATGTGAGTGGTCTTAGTTTCTTGATGAATATTTATCAATGATGAGTCAATTTCTTGTTCTGGCTTAGTACATAACATACCAAAGTAGATCCGATTCTTACCTTGATAGTTTGGCTTCACCAGAATATTTCATCTCTTCAAATTCCTTTTGTAGTTTCTCTTTCTCTTCTTTTAGACGAGCCAATTGTTTCTCGCTGTCCTTCTTGAGTTCTTCTAGATGTTTTGTAGTGTCTTCCTGTGATTCAAATCTGGCAACCACCTCAGCTAGATCAGACACCCCAGTGGCTTCCTTGATGGCATTGAAGGCTTCCTCATAGGTACCAATCTTTCTCTCTTGTTCCTCTCCACTCAAGGCTTGCTTCTGTTCTGGTGTAAGTTCATCATGCTGAATAGAAGCTCTCTGTAACTACAATATCAAAAGAAGAAAGATACCGGATGACAAAAGGAATTGATTTTGGGTTTGAACCAATAAATCAAACAAATATGCAAATTTACTTTAGCCATTTACCATGCATTCATTTGGTGGTAAAAGATATGCTGTATATATTGGATTTGTTATTCTAATTCTCATGTATAAACTGAAACAGTTATAGAACATCAATCACATTGAGGTCAAAACCTTCACTACTCAAAAAAATGTGTAGATAAGGCCTAAAAAAATTGTGTGGTTTTGGATACCCAACCTTAACCCCACCTAGTTTTTCACTGCTGACCCTTAACTGTTTTTTACATATTCAAGAAAAAATGAAGTCTCATAAGAAATAATGGCTGCTGAAACTGACATCAACTTAAAAAAGACAATAAACCATATACTGAACTGCCTCCCATAATGGTAAAATTATAGATTTCTACCTACGTTTATTGTTGGAATGCAATATTCTGAGTTATAGCTATTATACATAACTTTCACAAGAGTCCAACATTTTAGATATTGTAAAAGCGTAAATCTCAACTGACATCTTTTCTTTCATGCCAGTAAAATCCATTTATGAATTATTTGTTATTTTACGGTGATTTGATCAAGCATACTTGATCACCGAAAATTTTGGTCCTGTTTTTTAGCTCATAGTTTCATTAATATGAACAGGAATGTTTACAAATTTCACAAAAAGAAGAATTCTTATGTGCTTTAAACGACCAAGGAAAAAATTTGGCAAAGTGTTTGTGTAAGAGTCAGTTTAAAATTTTTTGATAGAAAGGTGATTTGAGCCAGAAGTTGAAGCTGACCTGGTTTGACCATGCTTTACTTGTAGATCTTTAAAGGTAAACAGAAATGTGGAAGTGCAAACATGTTCCTAACTGTCAAAGTACAAAAATATTTTAGTGAAGAGATCATATGAATTTATGTTGGCTAATTCTCCAGCATGATTGCTTGCTGATGTGATCTATTTACGGCCAACACAACACAATGTGAAATGTGTATAAACATTGGGTCAATGTACAAATTAGATACATCAAACTGTATCGATAGTCTTACAAGACTAATTATGAAATATGCAAATAACTAATTAAAACTAATAGCTATATCATTAATATTTTCAGGACAGATGCGATTTGGTATCACAAATGTATGTATAGAATTTGAAGCTTGCACTCTGTAGATTAGTCTAATTACTGAAAATTGTTAATTTGGCTTCTTAATCATTATTATTCACACACTGACAGATGTATAACATAACACTCCCTTATGGGAGGTAAAAACTATTCTTCCAATCTGTAATGGCTGTACATCTGATGGGAAAAAACCGATAACACAGAGACCATTTGGAAAACAATGGCAAACGTAACTACCTAAACAAAACACTCACACATCTACCTACCCCACCTATTCTAAAATTGAGTGTAATCGGAAGCACACAATTTTTAAGGCCTAATATAAGGGTTGAGTTCTAACTTTATGAACTTGGTAAATTCTGATACTTTGTCAACATTTCGGGTAAAATTAGCCTCGAGAACAGTAAAGAGAATATGAACTTACTCTTCTCTCCACTCTCTCAGCATGCTGTTTCTTCTCTTCTGCTTGTTTCTTCAGATCATTTAGAGCAGCTTCACGTTCTCTTCTTTCCCTGTAAACAGTCTCTTCATGTCTGGCCAACTCAGCCTGAACAAAAACATTGATGAGATAGGTCACATTGTTTTACAATTATCTATTTGCCAAAAAATGTTAATAAATAAAAAACATGTCATATAATTTTATTAAACCACTTCAACATGATGCGATATAAGCCTTCATCAGACTAAGTCATACCACAAATTCTCAGTCAAGTCTACACAAAAAATATTCAATTAAATTGTAATATAACTGATAAGGCTCCTCACCTTGGCAGCATCTCTTGAGATCTGAGCATCTTTGTTCATGGCTTGTAATTCTTTCAGTTCTTCCTTCTGGCGCTCTATTTCTTTCTCCAAGTCATCTAAGGAGTTTCCAAATCCCAAGGCGTCACCAAGCATCTGTACTTTGATGTTGTTGTATGTTCTGTTGATGTGTTCAGCTTCATGTAGCTTGAGATTAGCTTTGTCTAGTCTGTTCTCTAATGCTCGGAGTCTCTGCAGATCACAATAGTCATCAGTCAATCATATTCACATTTCCAGCAATGATTTGTGGTACTCTAATTTAGAAGTCTAATTGTTCAGTATGTCCATTTCTGATTAAACATGGAGTTTTTGATTTGTACAAATTTAAACATTACCTTTGAATATATACGTAACATCACTGCACTTCAAGTGTACGAGAAATTTTTATCTGGCATTTAAATCCTCAAAATCTGTAATACATGAGGCCACAGTTGAAGTCATAAAATAGATTTTTTTTACCAAAATTGAAATATCACACACCTCTTTTGCAATCATTCTCATTTGAACAATTTCCAATCTACACACCCTAAGTCACAGTGAAGTCCCAACCAAATACTAAGGTGATTGATGTTGCTTTTTTACTTGAAATTGTTTACACAGACACACACAAACACACACTGACACATACATACATACATACATACATACATACATACACACATACACACACACAGACAGATAGGCAGAATCAGACAGACAGACAGACAGACACACACACACAGGTACACACATACAGAGACACACACAGACACAGACACATACACACATGCAGACACACACAGACACAGACAGATAGGCAGAATCAGACACACACACACACACACACACACACACATTTCACCATGTATATTGCACTAATGAACCAAAGTTTAGTTGTGCCAATAAAACCAAGTGTATGAAGAATTCTTCATCTCATTAGCTTACCTGGGCTTCATCTGATGTGCCTTCATCCATGGCATCAGCATCTGAGGCATCTTGTTTCATCTGTTTATGCTGTGTGTTCAGTTCATTTAGTTTCCTCTCCTTCCTCTCAGTCATGGCTCTCAGAAGATTCAGTTTTTTGATTGCCTCACATACTTTCTGATCCATGATACCGATGGCTTGCTGCAAGTCAACAAATACATCAGTCAGACTAGAACTATGACATACAATTGGAAGAATAAGATTTTCTCTAATTTCAACTATCAACTATCTTACAAGACTGTTGACAGTACTTTGCACTAATTTAACATTTTTATGGTTCTAATCATAATAATAGTTGAGATATACATCATGATCAGGGTTTGAAATAAGAGTGTTTTACTTGTCCTGATCAAGTGATTTGTAGCCATGGGTAAGTGATTTTAGATGTCCCAATGAACAGGTATAGTAGATTTCTCATGGTTTTATTGATTTTAAAATCTATGCTCACTTATTGCAATATAAGTAGAACTGTTCTGTACTTGCAGAAACTTTTGAAGTGATATTTTAATCTATGAATAAAAGCATACACATGTATGAACGATGTCTGTGTAGATTTCCTGAGTTTACAGTTTACTGTACGCTATGCACAAAATCACAAACTTTAAGTGAAACTCACAATTTGGCAACTCACATCAATATGCAAATTAAATATACAAAAAAACTATCCACTTTGTGGACAAGTACTTTCTAATTCGAACATGTACTTCTCATTTTCTACTTGTTCACGGGGGGGCAAGTGAATTTTGTTCATTCTTTCAAGCCTTGATGATTTTGGCACTAAAAATAATTCCCTCAAAATGTACATACACATCAATGTGCCCTCTAAGCAAATTTGATGTGCCACTGACACACATGATTTCTAGTGACGCACCAAAATTTAGTGTTTCCCTATCGTTTACTATGTGGTGACTCACAAGAAATGCCAGTTTTCTCTTTTTGACTCACAAAAACAAAATTTGGCTATCATTTGAGGGCACACTGGTGGTACACATATAATGATATCTATCTCAATAATCCTAATAGCACATGTACTACATTATTGCACTTGGCAAATATATCAAAATATACAAAGAGACTACCACCTACAAAATAATTGTAAATACATAATCAAATATACATCTCCATAAATCTGTCTAATTACCATACACTATTTTTCACTTTCTTTTCATTGAATAGCTTTTGTAAGTCATTTGTTTTATTATGTTATGTACAATGTAATACTTCTTTAGATAGTTTATTACTTTTGTTATTATTTCATGTTTTGTACCATTAACAACTCCCCAGGGTTTTGATACATGTACTCAAATAAACAATAAACAATAAACTACAATGTGTCTTACTTGTATCAATAAATATGTATAATTCAGAGAAATAATAGCAGTCAGTGGAATTGACTTTGTCTTTCTACTTTCTATATTACTAGTACATTTTTGTTTTGTTTTATACTTATCTACACTTCTTGCAGTCATAGCCAAGTTTGTCAATTGTTATTTCTCTGTCTTCATTTCCCATGTAGAATTGTCTTACCCTGCCTGATTTTCCTCTCAAGGATGCCCGTTCCACATTCCTCTCTGCAAATGCTGTATTGATAACTTTTTCATCGCCAGCTTTACTATCTGCTAGTTTCTTGTGATAATCTTTGTTTTCTTTGCGTGCTTTGGCAATGGTTTCTCTGTTTTTCTTCATTGTCCATTGTGAACTTTCATAGTAAGCCTTTCGGTCTCCATCTGTAAGTTTAAAAACATACATATACATGTAGGGTGTAAACAAGGCTAATTATCTATGTATAATCATGTCTTTATTGAGATATAAGCTGATGTATAACTATGACATCATGATGATGTGAAGAATGATCATTGAACTGTTACCTTAGAGACATGAAAAATACACACGTTTGTCTGTTAAAACATTTGCTAAAAATTGTCAAATCTTAAACTTCATGACAAAAAATTGCCAACATATCAAGTAATTCTGTTGCTGGCTGAGTTTGCAACTGGTAAAGTTCTCTTGTATTCATCCAACCAAGGTCATTCCTTATTTATAATCAATCAAGTCACACTTGAACTTCATGTTAATATTGCTATGCATTTAGTGTAGTCAAGGAACCTTCTTTTTACTCACAAACCATCCACAGGACCAGGAAATATCTACAGTTTCAGAGAAACATGTCAGAGTTCTCAAAGTGCATATTTCTAGAGCTAACTGTAGTGGTGAATACAAGTTAGGTACAAGAGAAGTCAATCAGTTGCAAACTCAGCAAACTATAATACCTGAATAGTATTAATTACATTAATTCCAATCACCTTGAATCTATGAAACTAGCCATTGTTGATCTAATGACTATTTGTGTAGCTTGACAGAAATATCATAATCTCAGTCATTATACTTTATAGACTATTTACTATATATAAAATCTTGTACTGTCTTGTCCATGCCACCCTATGTTATGAATGTACAAATCTGGTACCATCAACATAAAATAGTAGAATTCATAGACACTTGAATCAATCTATTATATATATATATATATTTGCCAAATACTGTTCCATACCTTGCTGCGAGAGGTAATTTTTCCGATAATAACGGAGAGCTGGAAGCCAGCCAAATATACCAAAACATTTACCTCAAGCAGCAAGATGTGGAACAGTATTTGGCGAATAACATACGTCACCTGTAACTGCGAATTCATTTTTGAATGTCTAAAAATACTGTTTCATTTTAAAATAAAAAACACTTCCACGTTATACTATTGAGCGTAGTATCACACACCTCTCCTATAACTGCAATACGGTTGTTTACATGTCAGCCTTAACTTTATCATCCAATCAGAGTGCGCGTGTGCTCAGTATTATGATGTAATGTTTACTATTTGCATAACACTCAGTGATATATTTAAACTTATAACCTACAGCTGAAAAATGAGTGCGTCTTTGTTTTGCGTACTGTATTCCATTAAATGTACAGAAATGTTCATGATATCCTTTGTTGTTCTAGTTAAGCAAAAATTGCACCTTCTGTGGCGGTAATTTTGATATCCTTCATAAATTCAGGAATTCATATTTATGATCGCGTGACAACCATGTGTTCGCTGTCACTGAACTTTTGCTGTTCTGTGTGGATTTTTTGACTATTTCCCTTTGACATGAAAAATACAGTCCAAAGACTTGTTACAATGTACATGTATACAATGGTGATATTTTGTTCGGTTGACAACAAATTTGGCATTGGAAATGCTTTTTATAGCTTGATTTCTAGTTGTCTGCTAGGTTTGTTTACAAGGGGACGTGCAGTGATCACATGATACAACAAGCAAAAATACGGCTGTTGGTGAAAAATATGGCTGCATATCTGCAGGGCTCTGGACCAATCAGAATGCAAGATTGTGACAGGTGACGTATATATATATATATATATGTGTGTGTGTGTGTGTGTGTGTCTCACTAGAGAAAACAGTACTTGCTGCAATATTAGTAAAAGAGCATTACAGACTAAAGTAAATCCAAGGAATAATGATCTAATAAGTCATTACTAAGAGTTTCATGCTTCCTCAGCAATCATCAGGCAACTGAAGATTGCTCAAGCGTGAAACTCTGAGTAACGACTTATTAGATCCTTATTCTTTTGAATTAAGTATATATATATATATATATATATATATATATATATATATATATATATATATATATATATATATATATATATATATATATATATATATATATATATATATATATATATATATATATTAACTATCATTACCTAATATCTAACGATACTTAATCTATCTTCCAGGCATGTTCTGGGTTCTTTTTGGTGTGCATAATTTTTAGAACTTTCTTCACGTATTTTACTCTTTATTAATAGAACTTGCAGTGTTTCATTCTATCATAACACATAGATTAAATGTCAGGTGGTAACCAACTTATATCTTGCCTTGGTATCCTTTGTAAAAGAATATTCATTCATTCTAGTCATTACTTTTGCATTCTCATTTGTAAGTGACACATATGATGTTTATATAATTGTACATATGATCCCATCCATTTACAGATACATACATTTTGACTTTTGTACATGTATGGGCCTGGGGGAGAATTTATACTTTGACTTAGAAGAGACGTTCTCCCTACATGCCTGTTACATTTATATTAATTAAACTAATACTCAATATCATATACACTGGTATTTGGAGTTCTTTTCACTGCTGGTCGAGTTCTCTGAGTTCGTAATTGACCAATTTCTTTTGATATCGTACTGTTGTGTTGACCGGCACCTTATTTTGAAATTTCAAGTACCTGTAGGCTGTAAATTGTAATGACCAAATATTCCATGGGTATCTAGCGTTAATAAATGTGGTACGTTCGCACTTCTTATTTAAAAATGTTCTCGAACTTATTCGGGGAAAAAACCCGAGTTATGATCTGTTGAACCCTGATTGCCCTTGATGGAGTTCGGATATTCGAGAACACTACCTACATACAATATATTTTACCTACCTAACAATGAAATTTTCCGCTGAAGATCCGAAATTTGCTCTGTTATTGGCGTTTTGTTGTTACCTCTACCGGCGCCCGGCATGATTGGGCGAGGAAATGGCAAATTTTAACAATATTTTTGAGTGAAGTGTTGAAATCTGTTTGGGAATCCCTCTTCTACCAACACAACATGGAGACTGCTCGGTCGGTGTTTATCTGTTACACGTATCTATGGCTACTTTGTTGTCTCTTTCCTCCAGTAATGACGGGGCGCCATGGCAAAAATACGCATGCGCGAAGTATGCACACTCTGAGCATGCGCCTCCACACGCCAGATACGAAGATACGAATTCCTTATACGTCACCTGTCACCAATCTCGCATTCTGATTGGTCGAGAGCCCTGCAGATACACAGGCGTATTTTTCACCAACAGCCGTATTTTTGCTTGTTGTATCCACAGTCGCTTGTATGTAAACTGTTATTCCTTTCCTAAACGGTTTTATTCTTGTCTATGACGGTCCTAATACAGAACAATGACGTTATTATAGGGATTGGCGATATTCTTATAAAATCGGCAACGATGTCATTTCCACAGTCACACACACAACACAGTCGCTTGTAAACTGTTATTCCTTTCCTAAACGGTTTTATTCTTGTCTATGACGGTCCTAATACAGAACAATGACGTTATTATAGGGATTGGCGATATTCTTATAAAATCGGCAACGATGTCATTTCCACAGTCACACACACAACACGCTTGTAAACTGTTATTCCTTTCCTAAACGGTTTTATTCTTGTCTATGACGGTCCTAACACCATGCACTTTATTATTCACCGCAAAGCAACCTCCAGTGCAACCAGCTGATTACATTAAAAACTATGGACACATGGTCATTGAATTAGGGTTGTTATTTAAGGCCCTAAGTGATATGTGTAAACTTCCTGATAGGGATAGAGCTATACGGCTGTTGAAGATTGCTATGGTCACATTTAAAGTAAATAGTAATCAGTCAAAATATGCCTTGGAAATACTACGTCTTCTAGTACACCATAATGACAGAACAAGAGGCCAACAAAGAATTTTATGGTTTGTTTGTCAACACAAAGGGTCAAAAGAATAGTTTCATCCCCACAGACAGACAGATGCAATATATTGTTAAATTGGTGAAACGTAACATGAAACACATGGCTTCAAACAAGACAGAGAGGAATATAAAGAAAGTAACAAGTGCGCTTGCTGGGGTAAACTGCATCTCAGAAAACTTTGATAACATAAGTGGGGTCATTGTCAGGGCAAAAAAGCATACACATATATCAGCACATTCGGATGAATTGGCAATGATTGATGATTTAAGGCAGATCAGGCCTTTCCACTATACTCCAGGTAGATTTCATCCCTCATTTGCCAGAATTAGTACTTCAATGCAAGATAATGTAGATGTGCCCCATTTTTATAACTGGATAGATAAAAACATAGTTCACTTTGCCACAGAATCTGGTAACTGAATACGGTATGTTAACCCCTTCAGTACTGGAAACTTTCCCGCCAAAATTTATTGAACAAAATTCTTGTTAGCACAACTGAACTTAGTTCAGGAATGCTATAGGGATCGCCCGGCGTCTGTCTGTGTGTGTGTGTGTGTAAACAACTTAAAGTCAAAAACCGCTGAACCGATTACCATATTTGATGGGTCCATTACCTTGGGTGTCTTGTTGGGAAATTGTTCAAATCAAAATGATCTTACCACCGGTTTGTGATTTGAGTCTAAAAATGTCATTTTTGGTCAAAAAACTCCAAATCTACTACAAAATCATAATGGAAATAACACACTTTTACTGAAATGGAACTTTCTTACATCCCAGTAGTTAAATAAAACATACCAGAATTGTCATCTGTAGACATTGTTCAATTCATTGCATTGTAAATAAAGACAAACTATCACACACAAACTGCAGAATGTTGAGATGTTTCTTGCATACATGCATATGTTGGAATTAAAGAAATGCTCTGATGTACTTGTGATATAATGGAGACAATGTTGTCAACATACTTTCTCTCCAAATATGGAAAATCATTGATAACGTTACTGGTCTTGACATAACATGCATATTGCTTAGAAATTGTTTCTGCTAATAATTCTGTCAAACCAGTAATAAGTGATGGAAATGGTATATCTGACAGGCATGTATTTTCTGCTTGAAAATATTGTATAAGTAAACCACGAACAATTGACATTTTATCAGGAGAACATGCACCTACAGTTCCACTATCACACAACTGAACTACATGATTTGGTCCAGATGGCTGCTGACAGCCACTGTTCGAGTTCTCTGATGGCTGCCAACAGCCATCAAGAACTGGGTCTAAAGTGCAGTCATGTGATAGTGTAATTGGAGGTAAGCAAGTCACACATGTACAAACCATTGCACAATTGTCACAGCATTCATGATTGTCCATTAACTGAGCACACACTTGCTGTCCAAAATTTTGGATTAAATTCTCACGTCTACATGTTTTTGTCAAACAGAAGTCCCTCATTTGTGATGTCATTCCTTTCACATTTGCTGCAATATCAGAGGCATTATAATATAGGATAGCTTCTGCAGGTTCACCATCTCTACCAGCTCGACCAATTTCTTGAATATACGCTTCAGGGAATGAAAAATAAAAATCATTCAATTGTACTTTTCCAAATCATGAAACCATGAACAAAACATAATGCTCATTTGTACTCAGACTCAACTGCAAGGAGATATTGGATCTATAAATGACTGTCTATGTAAACAATATCCTTATCCAAGACAGCTTAAAAGTTGGATTATACAAAATAAATTGTATGATGGAACAGACTGACCACTAGGTTGCAAGATGTACAGGATTAACTAATGCATACATTTAATAACCTCTCCTAGGGAAGCTGCTTCCTCTTGTAGAACAGGGTTTGAGAGTATGTCATGATTTTTTTTGAGAAAAAGCTTAGTTATGGCAGAGTGCTCAAATCATTTCGTTTACATAAAAAAATATTCTTGAAAGCCGTACCTTGTTAGCAGGGCACAATCGGCTTGCAGTCATGACCAATTGTTTGACAAGGTAAAGGTTGGATCTACACATATATTTCACATTGTAATAAATGTAAACAAAATGGAAATCCTTGCCAATTTTACAATTTTAAATTGAACAGTTATTTATACATACTCGCTAATGTTCTTGGTGTACCTGCATGGATTATTCTTCTCACCCCTGCTGCATCTGCACCCATACCATAGGCCTCAGTGGCAAATAACAGCCTCAGGGTACTGTTCCGTTCTGCCATTCCCTCAATAACTTCTTTTTTCATCTGCAAAAATAATTGTATACCATCTAAAATTTGTGTTTGACTACATATAGTATATGCAACAGTAAATATATGCAAGTGTTAATGATATGACATCAAATGCTCACAAATAGCAGTCATATTAGTATACAGTATAACACAGCTAGGGCTAGAATGCTGGCATATCGGAATACGATGTTTGTTAAAATAGCACTGAAGTGACCTGCTGTCTATGTTCATTCAAATGATAAAATCATCTTTCTTTGTGGTTATCTTGTTAGTGACGTGTCTACATTTGCACAAAGTGATAACAACATTTTAATTGAAAGATAAACAATTCATGTGATATTGTATTTTACAACATAATGCAATAATATCTCTATACTTAATGTTGATATTCTGATGTCAAATACTTGAAACACTAATTAACATTATAATAATACATGTACCTTGTCTGTACACGGTGCATGGAACTGGGCAACCATATCTCCGATATCTTGAAAGGGAGGGTCACCATCCAAGCAAGGTCTCAGTGCCAGCTCATGTGCATAACCACACCACTTAAGTTGGGTGTATACGATTGTTCTTGGAAATCCTCCCCCGAGATTCCTCAGATCTTCGATAAGCGGTAGAAATATTGTCTCATAGGACGCTTGTACGGTATGTTGACCACCTGAGTTAGAAGGCCTCTTCGTAACTGTCAATTTGATATTCTGTCTGTCAATATTTGCGGAGACGATAGTTGGATTCTTCAGCAATAGTTGCCTACTAATTTCAGATTGTGTGCCCATCGTCGCTGTAGCAGTCATTGCCAAAACTTTGGCACTGTTGAATATTGCCCGGAGGTTTTTTAAATTTTTAAAATCGGGACGAAAGTCAGTGCCCCACTGCACAATGCAATGTGCTTCATCTATCACAATATGGGTTACCTTTGTTTGCCACACTGGTTTTCTAAAAACTTCGAAGACTTTTGGCTTTAAGATGTGTTCTGGATGAGAGAATATGTATGTAAATTCGCCATCTAGAATTTTTTTTTGTAGAACCCTCAAAAGAAAAATCGCTGTTGATTTTCACAGCCTCTTGACCTAACTTACATATTTGGTCCTCGATGATCGCGTTCAAGGGGGTTATTATAATTACAGCACTGTCAGTACTAGTCTGACTCTTACGCTTACTCTGCAGTGAAGCATCCGATGGAAGTAATGGAATCGCTTCAAATATGAGCGACTTGCCATATCCAGTTGGTAACAGTGCCATGCAATCTCCTTGCAAACACGCCTTCAAACAGTCCATCTGTTTAGGTTTGTAGAACGCGAAGTTTGTACCGCGTCGGCTGTTTATAACAGCGAGTGCAAACTTAGTTTTAATGACAAAGTCCAGATCTTTTAAGAATGCCGCCATATTGTTGTCAAAAAACTTTTTGACCAATTAGCACACTCGATAGTAATGGCCAATCACAGCCATGCATTAAGTGGCCCATACCTGACTCCTTTCGTGAGTGTAGCGCCAGCAGCGGTAGAAAGGGGGCAGGGGACCAGACTATTGTAAACAACCGCATTGCAGTTATCGGAGTGGTGCATGATACTACACTCAACAGTATAACGCGGAAGTGATTTTAATTTAAAATGAAACAGCATTTTTAGACATTCAAAAATTAATTCATCGTCGCAGGTGACGTATAAGTATGTTATTTGCCAAATACTGTTCCACATCTTGCTGCTCGAGTTAATTTTTCCGGTATAACGGCTCGCCTCCGGCTCTCCGTTATTACCGGAAAAATTACCTCTCGCAGCAAGATATGGAACGGTATTTGGCAAATAACATACATATACGTAAGATTTGCTGACTCCCACACACGTACACACACAAACAAACATACATAAAGTAGCACAGTGAGACTGCAGAGTCTGGCGAACTTGGGGTACTCTTTATTACCACTACAAAACTTACTAACGGAGCACACCTGCCCCCGGCCCCCCCCCCCCTATTTCTACTACTAAAAATACCCCCTACAAACATCAAACCAACAGCAAAGTTGTATTGCAATGTCCCTATAAACAGAGAAAAACTTCCATCTGAGTAAATACAAAGTCAAAGAATTGTATTGCAATGTCCCTATAAATAGAGAAAAACTTTCATCTGAGTAACATGTATGGCAAGGACAAAAAGAAAAACTTGTATTGCAATGTCCCTATAAATAGAAGAAAACTTCCATCCGAGTAACATGTATGGCAATGACAAAATAATTGCATTGCAATGTCCCTATAAATAGAAGAAAACTTCCACCTGTATGGCAATGACAAAATACTTGTATTGCAATGTCCCTATAGATGAACTAATACTGCTAAATAGTATACACTATACGATGGCGTAAAAAACAATAGCTATATTAGTCCTGCTTGCATACGGAGGAATTCGGGACTCGATTCTGACAATTGTCTTAGAGTCAAGTCAGTATTAGGTTGTCCTTGTAAACTGTATTTTTTTGCTTTTTACTCTTAATTTCCTTATCACGTGTCTCTGTATGTGTTTAAATATATTGCATTTCGTACACTTTTTCTTGTTTTATTTTGTTGACAGCTAGCTATAAATAAATGCCTAATGGATCATTGACATAACAGTAATAAATTACAATTTATTATAATTACATGTCACTCGATGTAAGCTTGTAAAAACACAAAACAAAGCCGTAGAAAACAACCTTACGTGCACAACATTGCCACCATTCCGCTATGTGTCATTTCAAACTGAAAATTAGCTCATATTAAAATATAAAACATGTGACATGTAATGTGATCTCATTCGAAGTAGGCCCACGCTTCCAAGTGGAGGGCTTATAAGTACACTATGTACATAACCACCCAAAAGTTTAGTAAAGGGGGGGGGGGGCTGGGGGGGAGGATTAATATTCTTATAAACATCAAGGAGGTCCCTTGAATACGACTAAAAGAACACTGTGAATACATCTAAAATAATAATTCCTGGCTACTTATTTAACTAATTGCTACACTCTATGATATCACCATTGTTTAATGTTTTTATTTATTATGCTTCATCACTGGGTATACACAAAAAATTGACAAGTACAATGCAGAATAAAATTGAAACAGATCAATAACGTTGCCATTATTTTGTTACGATAACCAGGTATCAAGTCCCAGACGAGTATTCCATAGCATTCTTACTTGATTGATTGATTGATTGAAATTAAAAGTAAAATGTGATGAAATAAAACTAAAATAGATTACAAATTTATTTAGAAAACATGCATAAATACTTGCTAAGATCATAATTATAAATTCTCACAGTTTCGACAATATTACGGAAAGCTAAATCATTGTCTGTAAATTTGAAACGCACAAGCCTATAGAAATAGGAGTGAGTGAAAGACCGTGTGAAAAAAAAACTAAGGTGTCAGAGTTAGATGATAATTCAAAGACCTGGTATTGGGATAGCCTAGTTGAGATGTATTTAAATGAACGAACATTTTCCAAGACTGTCTCCAGCCTTGAAATACCTATAATATGATATTACATTAGCACAATTACATTTACCCAGCCAGGAGCTTCTTACAATACGATATTAGACTGGTACATTAACATTGACTGAGACCGACCCCACCTGGCGCTACTTACAATAGCATATGCTAGACTAGTATATTAATATTTCCTGAAACCGTCCCCAAGCTGGAGCTACTTACAATACGTTATTACACTAGCACAATAACATTCTATTTTTATTCCAGGCGGGGCTCGGTTTTTCAGAATAGTTTTGTTTAAACAGCCAGTGTGCAACGGAACAAAGTACAAAGTAATGTTCAGAGCGTAACTTCTAGTACTCTTTTTAAGAAATGGTTGAAAGGATACTTTTATGAATTAATGGACCGATGTACGGTGTAAAAGATGACTTCCTTTTTTACTGATTGTTGTTTATTCTCTTGTGAGTTTAATCTGTACTTTTGTAAAATTGATTTTGTCTGTTCTATGTGGGACAACAGTGGAAATAAGTTTTTAACTTTTCAGTGTTATCCCAGCACAATAACGTTTATTTTGTTTGTTGTAACTGTTTTCTCTATAACTGCATACTGAATGTTTATTTTATTGTGCTGAAATAAATCAAATCAAATCAATACCATATTAGACTAGTATATTAACATTTACCGAGACCGTCCCCAAGTTGGAGCTACTTACAACAGCATATTAGACTAGTATATTAACATTTACCGAGACCGTCCCCAAGTTGGAGCTACCTACAACAGCATATTAGACTAGTATATTAACATTTACCGAGACCGTCCCCAAGTTGGAGCTACTTACAACAGCATATTAGACTAGTATATTAATATTTCCCGAGACCGTCCCCAAGTTGGAGCTACTTACAACAGCATATTAGACTAGTATATTAACATTTACCGAGACCGTCCCCAAGTTGGAGCTACCCACAATACCATATTAGACTAGTATATTAACATTTACCGAGACCGTCCCCAAGTTGGAGCTACCTACAACAGCATATTAGACTAGTATATTAACATTTACCGAGACCGTCCCCAAGTTGGAGCTACTTACAACAGCATATTAGACTAGTATATTAACATTTACCGAGACCGTCCCCAAGTTGGAGCTACTTACAACAGCATATTAGACTAGTATATTAACATTTATTGAGACCGTCCCCAAGTTGGAGCTACTCACAATACCATATTAGACTAGTATATTAACATTTACCGAGACCGTCCCCAAGTTGGAGCTACTCACAATACCATATTAGACTAGTATATTAACATTTACCGAGACCGTCCCCAAGTTGGAGCTACCCACAATACCATATTAGACTAGTATATTAATATTTCCCGAGACCGTCCCCAAGTTGGAGCTACCTACAACAGCATATTAGACTAGTATATTAACATTTACCGAGACCGTCCCCAAGTTGGAGCTACCCACAATACCATATTAGACTAGTATATTAACATTTACCGAGACCGTCCCCAAGTTGGAGCTACCTACAACAGCATATTAGACTAGTTTATTAACATTTACCGAGACCGTCCCCAAGTTGGAGCTACTTACAACAGCATATTAGACTAGTATATTAACATTTACCGAGACCGTCCCCAAGTTGGAGCTACTTACAACAGCATATTAGACTAGTATATTAACATTTATTGAGACCGTCCCCAAGTTGGAGCTACCCACAATACCATATTAGACTAGTATATTAACATTTACCGAGACCGTCCCCAAGTTGGAGCTACCTACAACAGCATATTAGACTAGTATATTAACATTTACCGAGACCGTCCCCAAGTTGGAGCTACTTACAACAGCATATTAGACTAGTATATTAACATTTACCGAGACCGTCCCCAAGTTGGAGCTACTCACAATACCATATTAGACTAGTATATTAACATTTACCGAGACCGTCCCCAAGTTGGAGCTACCCACAATACCATATTAGACTAGTATATTAATATTTCCCGAGACCGTCCCCAAGTTGGAGCTACCTACAACAGCATATTAGACTAGTATATTAACATTTACCGAGACCGTCCCCAAGTTGGAGCTACCCACAATACCATATTAGACTAGTATATTAATATTTCCCGAGACCGTCCCCAAGTTGGAGCTACCTACAACAGCATATTAGACTAGTATATTAACATTTACCGAGACCGTCCCCAAGTTGGAGCTACCTACAACAGCATATTAGACTAGTATATTAATATTTATTGAGACCGTCCCCAAGTTGGAGCTACTTACAATAGCATATTAGACTAGTATATTAACATTTACCGAGACAGTCTCCAAGCTGGAGCTACTCACAATAGCATATTAAACTAGTACATTAACATTTACCACATTTAAAGTGGGCAGTGGAAAGACATGAACTTGGGTCTGCTGGAGCAACATCTCCTACAAAGCCGAACTTGTTGCTCCAGTTCGTCAAGCTCACGACATACACCGACATCCATCTTCGATCTTGTAGTGCATGTGGTGTACTTCCCTGCGCACACGGAGAACGCCATCTATGTTTAAGTTTACATTGAACTGCACATGCGCAAACAATGCGGCCTGCGCTTGGAGGTGCCCGGCCTGGAGGAGTGTCCTGCGCCGAGAGGTATGTAATACTGTTAGACCCTGCTCCTGTCGGCAGTCGACCCCTACAACAGCCAAGGCCAGAATGCCCGCCAGGTCGAAATTGGCGGGCATCTGTCGAAATGCAGATTGACCGTAAGGGAGTGTACAATTTTACCTTCGGGGGGGGGCGGAGGATTTTCAGGGGGGGGCACCAATTTTTCTCAAGAAAAATTAGGGGGGGCTAAACAAAAATTTCACTATTTGTTAGGGGGGGCCACAAAAAAAACCTAAACCTGAATGTCAGGATGGACAAGTGCCAGATATGTATATAAAATAAAATATAGGCAAAACCCAACACTTGACTGTGCACAATGTCCGACAGAAGTAGCATTTAACATGGATTGATGATAAAACAGTGCACAAACCTATTAAATCACAATATTTGTATTCAGTGAAACAGTTCCTACTTTTCAAAGTGTGAGGTGATACTTAATATTCATATATTGGTAGAATTATTTTAATTCTGAAATTAAAGTTTGAAGAGATGTTTTCATTCTATCACCATGGTAGGGTTCAAGTATTATATGTGAGTTTGAATTAAAACACAAAATTATTCACAGGTGCTGGGTGAGGAATGTATTCATAACAAGCCATGCATTCATAAAAATATTATTCAACCCTTTGAAGTGATACATGTACTGCCCCCCCCCCCTCAGCGCATCAGTTTACTAAAGTCTCTTGAAATATAGTCCAGAAGTGTTTTATATTTTGCGTAGAGATAATATGGATACTATAATATAGGAAGGGTCTTAATATGTATTTCAATCTTAAATAACATGTTTTCCATTTGCACTGCAATTAAAAATGTTTCTAAAATGTGTAATTTATGAAGTGTTTAAATTAATAATAAATGATTGTGTGACCAACCACTGCAAATTAATCCTACAATTTAACTTATAATAGTCTTTATTTGTGATTTTATGAGTGTCCATGATTCAACAACTTTGTGCACTGGTTCAATTCTGAAGTAAGTATAAATATGGAATAAGTTAATACATGTAGCAACTGCTGGCAAATCTATGTGTTGCTCTGTGTTTCATCTGTGCGTATTTTTGTTAGTGGTTTCAGGGGGGCCATGAAATAAAAACAAGAAGTCTTAGGGGGGGGGCAGATAATTTATACCAGTTTTTGTAGGGGGGGGGGCACCAATAAAAATCCCTTGCTTCATTAGAAATCCTCCGGCCTCCCCCTGGAAATTAAAAATGTACACTCCCTAACCTACAACGATTGGCCGAGAGGTATGCTGTTAGACCCTGCTCCTGTAAAACCACCCTGCTGAGCGATCACGTTCCCGTCACGGCCGGTCTTAAACAACGCTCGTTACATTGGAGCTATACCACATTTATTTTAACAACTCCCCAGGGTTTTATTACGTGTACTCAAATAAATAAATAAACATATGGCTCGGCTAGTTTTGTCTATCCAGCCTGTTAATTAACCTCCCACCACACTCAGGTTAGCATTCTCGCAAACCAGAGTTATTATTTCTACCACTAACTACAAGACTAACTACATTTCGAAATAAAAAGGCTCGTTAAGAACGTTGCCGTAAAACAGGCCGTGGTTTGCGACGATGTTTCCTGTCGTCCCACCCCCTCGATAAAGCCACCCTGTACGTGTATGTTCATGTGGACGGGTCAATTAAGGGTAAACCATTTGATTGGCGGGGGGGGCTGGAGAATTTGGACCCAACAACAACATTTTTTAACCACAAGCGTGCTTTGCAATGTGGACAACGAGGAAATATTTAACAACAACAACAACAACAACAACAACAACAACAACAACATATTGCGTTCTCAATATCGAACTAAAGGTATTGTGCAATTTCTGAAAATCCAATGTCCTTTACAGACCTTATTCATCAAATTTCAATCCTATGAATTCATAATTTTTAAAAACCATCCTGATACCATATTTCATTTCTGAACTATTTATTAAAATACAATGATGTACTGTAAAGTTGGGCATACACTGATATATTTTGCTCAACGATTGAAACCCCCCACCCCAACCCACAAACACTCAAAGTAAAATAACACACAAAGTAAAATAATGTGAATTAAAATAAAACGTGTGTTTTCAATATCGAGATCACATAGATATCATTTCTGTAAGTTACTTATTCACACACAACTCTAGCTGAAGCGTTCTGCAAGCCACAGAGCTATCAATGTGTATTGTGTATATCTTGTAATAAACAATTCAGTTTCAATGTGTACTGTGTATATAATTCTTTAATATTACTTCGCGTAAGAGTTCAAACATATCTAGACATATAAGAAGGCAACTATTGTGTTGCCGAAACGTCAGTTTTAATAAAGATCAACAGAAGATTATAGTGACTGGTTGAGACATCTTTAATTTCTACCTCACATTTTACCAACGTTTTGATGTACTTCTACCCACTTCTTTTAACTTCAATTGTTGTAGTTGGACTGAGTTTATTTCTTGGACCAAAACATTAGACATATACATATACATATAGATGTATTACCGGTACCTAGCGACCACACTAGTTACAGAACATGTCATGTAAATGCTTGGATGTTTTTACAATCAATGCTTTGTACAACCGACATTTGTAATAATTGCCGAAATTTGTAATAATTTCTATGAACGACAAATGTAATAAAAACTGCCGATGTTTGTAATAAATTTCAGAAAAAAATGTAATAAAATTGCCGAAATTTGTAATAAAAAATGACATTAAGGAGGGCCCTTCCTTCCACACTATAAAATGGGTTATCTAAATGAAGAAATGGAAGATTGCAAAAACATCACGTCAAACGAAAGTAGATTTAACAAGCATTAACTGAATTGATTAATATAATAATTAATTGAACAATTAACAAAGTTATTATTATTTCAATCAATCCACACACACACACACACACACACACACACACACACACACACACACACATACACACACACACACACACACACACACACACACACACACACACACATATATATATATATATATATATATATATATATATATATATATATATATATATATATATATATATATATATATATATTCGTATTTTCGTATATATATAAATATTTTTCGTATTTTGGAGCCGAGATTTGCGAACTAGTGGGTTCCTACATCCTAAGTAAAATTGCATCGCAGTACTCTAAAGATCATGTAGGTCTATACAGGGATGACGGTTTAGCTGTTTTCCACAAAATATCGGGTAACAAGGCAGAGCGGATAAAGAAAAATATCACAAAGATCTTCAATGACATCGGTCTGAAAGTAACCATTGAAGCTAACCTGAAAATTGTAAATTACCTCGATATCGTATTAGACCTTTCCAGTGGGAAATATTACCCATACAGAAAACCAAACGACAACCCAGTCTACATCAATTCACAGTCAAATCACCCACCGGTTATCATCAAGCATCTACCAGCAGCCATAAATAGAAGACTGTGTGACATCTCATGTAATCATAATGTTTTCAACCAGGCAGCACCCCTCTATGATGACACACTCAAAGCAAGTGGCTATAAAGACAACCTTGCTTACACAGATAGAAATGACACCATCAAGAGACGGAGAAATAGGAAACGTAATGTCATCTGGTTTAATCCCCCATACAGTCAAAACGTAAGCAATAACATCGGGAGAATTTTCCTCCAACTTCTTGGCCGTCACTTCCCTAAGGAGCATAAGTTACATAAAATTTTCAACAAGGGGAATGTGAAAATGAGCTACAGTTGTATGAATAACATGGCTTCCATCATCAAAGCTCACAATACTATGATCCTTAAACGCGGAAATGAAGCTCCCATAGGGACATGCAACTGTCGTGATAAATCAACTTGCCCGCTTGATGGGAAATGCCGATCAGATAATATCGTCTACAGAGCCCAGGTCAAAATAAACAACAGAGATACTAAATCCTACATTGGCTCAACAGAAAACAGCTTCAAAACGCGTTACGGCAACCACAAGTGTTCTTTCGCCAATAACAAATATGGAAATTGTACTGAACTTTCAAAGTGTGTCTGGAAAATAAAGGAGTCGGGCCACCAGTATTCCATCAACTGGGCTATCATTGCCCATGCAGCCGCCTACTCTAATGCAACAAAAAGGTGCAACCTGTGTCTTACAGAGAAGATGTTCATCATCAGTGCAAATAAATTGGGACTCCTTAATAAACGATCAGAACTGATTTCAAAGTGCCGCCATGAAAACAAATACATTCTTTCATTCCACCATGTCAAACCTCAACGCGCATCACATCCGGGTACCAGTTCTTCTGCGAGTTCGAATTCCATCACTTGAATTTCCGTTAAAATTTAGTCGTCCGAAGATCGCATTCAAGCGTGAAACGGCTCCGTACCATAACTTGTGTATTTTGTGTAATACAGCTCTACTTCTCAGTATTGAGCGCTTTTCCTTCAGTTTATGACTTACCTCTTACACTGAATTAGTATATATATATAAGCTTATATATATATATATATATATATATATATATATATATATATATATATATATATATGTGTGTGTGTGTGTGTGTGTGTGTGTGTGTGTGTGTGTGTGTGTGTGTGTATGTATGTATGTAATGTATGTATGTATGTATGTATGTATGTAGTGTAGAAATTAGCGGTATAGGACCACTTTTTGACAACCCCCTTTTTCACCGTTTTTTTAAAGTTAAAACGGTCTAATCTATATTAAATTTTGAGTTTACTCAAAAACTAGACCAGTGAAACGACAACCCCCCTTTTTCTGTTGTTTTTTTTAAATGGTCTAACCTATATTAAATTTTGAGTAAACTCGGGGTTCTGGACCAGTGAAACAACATACAGTGTAACAATCGACAATCTATTTATAACTACTGCTCAATGAATAGAAAACGCCAAAAAATAAACAATTTCGTTTTATTCAAAACTATGTTCGTAATGAGTTACGGTACTGTCAAGAATATTTTCCTGAAATGAAGAAACATGCAATGTTGGCAAATCTACAACCTATCCAACTTCGAAAACGTATCTCCCTTTAATTTTGACATGTACTCCCTCGATATTTGCCTTATCGCCAATAACATTTATATTTACAAATTACATTCCATGCCATTTTAAAACTCTAAGTTGAATTTAAACAGAATAGTCTGCAACTAAATAAGTAAAATAAATAAGTAGACTCGTTAAATAAATAAATAAGTAGACTCGTTAAATAAATAAATAAATAAATAAATAAATAAATAAATAAATAAATAGAAGGCTCACGTCATTTCTCGGGCGCTCTTCATGCACGAAGAGAGACATTCTCAGTCTTCTGGGTCACTTGAACTTCGCAGCACGGGTGGTGCCCCCGGGGCGCACATTCGTCTCATACCTCATCGAACTGTCTACGTCAGTCAAGCACCTCCACCATTACGTCAAACTCTCACACAACTGCAAGCAAGACATCCGCATGTGGCTCCACTTTGCATCACATTGGAACGGTGTCTCGCTATTTCTGGATGACGCGCCAACCCAATCACCGAGCATGGATCTGTACACCGACGCTAGCGGTCTAGGCTACGGTGGATACTACCAAGGACACTGGTTCCAGGGACACTGGGCACATGACCTCAGGCTTGACTCTAACCCTTCTCTCTCCATTGCCTTTCAGGAACTATATCCGATTGTAGTAGCAAGTGTACTGTGGGGGGATAGTTGGTCACGAAAGCGCATTGTTTTTCATTCTGATAACCTCGCAACAGTGCATATCATTAACAAGGGCCGATCAAAGTCAAAAGTGATCATGATGCTTATGCGCCGATTAGTTCTAGTGGCTGCCACGTGCAGTTTTGTGTATTCCGCAGCATTCATCGCCGGTAATACTAACACAATCGCCGATTCTCTTTCTCGTTTTCAGATGCAGCGTTTCCGACAAGTAGCACCTGGAGCAGCCGCCAAGCCGTGCCCCCTACCCTCCAACGTGCTCTTCACCTAAACCAGGCTATCTCATCATATCAATTATCGGCACTGGGATCGAGAACCAGGTCATCCTACAACACCGGCCTACGAGCATGGCTACGTTTTACTGCTCTCTTCGACATCGCCGGTCCATCGCCTGCTTACCCCGACATCTCTGAGGAGATACTTATCTACTTCGTCTCCCATTGTGCTCACACACTTCGGCTCTCATACAAAACCATCAAGGTGTATTTGGCTGGGGTCCGTAACCACTACGTTCAGGCAGGGCTTCCAAATCCATTGCTCTCTACATCGGGGCAACCACCCCTGCGACTTCAACACGTCATTCGCGGCATCCGTCGTACACAAGGAGACAATCCCCATCCACGCCTACCGATCACACTTCCTCTGCTTCAAAATCTGTGCCATCTCTTGCGTAACACACTGTTTGGATCGTACACGGACTTACTTCTGGAATCTGCGTTCCTTCTCGCGTTCTTTGGGTTTCTACGCTGCGGCGAGTTCGCTCCCTTGACCGCATCCTTCAGCCACCATATCCATCTCTGCTACGGGGACGTTTCGTTTTATCCACATCGGCGGTCTGCAGTTACGGCCACCGTTCATATCAAAGCATCGAAGACAGACCCTTTCAGGAAAGGTTTTGATCTACGACTGTACAGAACTTCCAATACAGTGTGCCCCGTCTCATCGCTTTCGCAGTTTGTCGAAATACGCACGGCTATGGCAGCAGCGGCTGAGGACCCCCTCTTTGTACTTCCCAACGGCTCACCCCTGACTTCGACCAAATTCGTCATCCTTTTACGCGTGGCACTGCAACGCCTGGGACTGGACCCTTACACCTACGCCGGACACTCCTTCCGCATTGGGGCTGCCACAGCGGCTGCGGCGGCCCACCTGCCGGACCACGTCATTCGCACGCTTGGACGCTGGAACCGTGACTGCTATACCACTTACATACGGAGACCTTCACATGTATTACACACGGCTTTCCAAAAACTTGCTAATGGCTGCTGACTTCAAAACAAAGGCCATTGTTAAGTGTTTCATCTATTGTTAGCTTTGGTTGTTTGTTTAGTTTCCTGCGTTTTTAGTTTGACTTACTTTCTTCTTGGTTTGGGGGGGGGGGGGCGCCTAACGCTTTTCCAGAGTTTTTGCCTGGTAAAGGTTTTTTTCTCTGGTTTTTAGTGCGAGGCCAGGTCCGAAATTTTAGATTTCTTTTGTTCGGGCATGACGAGTTGGTAGGTCCTAAACTTGCGGCTGGCCACCATCCAGCACACCCGTGCACTCATACTCCCCCAGTCAGCACTCGCCCCCTCAGGGGCGCAGCTCTGCTGTCCTTTGGTCCTGCGTGATGAACAACACTTGCCGGCGGTTCATCCCTTCATCTCGCCCCCTGCTGTTGTCCGTTCACGCATTTCGATCCCCGACACCCTTTCCCCTCCGGTTCCGTGGAGGTCCCATCCCCTCCCTTGCTGGGTTCGTGGATTGGTGTCATTTCGGCGTAGCCACTTTCACCTCGGCGGTAGGGCCCTATGCCCTCTGAGGGCGGGAAGTGTCTTCATTTCGGCTAGTCGTTGTTTCCTCCCAGTCACGGACTCCGGCTCCAGCCCGGTCCTCCTGGGCCGTGAAACTTCGTCATTTCGGTTGATGTGGCCGTACCTCAGACCTCAGTCTGATGCTGGCGGCCACCGTACTTCGTACTTCTGCCCCATTCGCCTCCAACTGGCATCGCTCGGCCTCCAACAGGCCCCCAACTTGCCTCAAATGGCACCACAATTCATACTCACCCATCTTGCCATCGACCAGATCAGTAGTGCCCTCTGCCCAAAGTGGTTTTGGTTTATGCTAGATTTATTTGACATGTAGTTACCTTTGCTTTTGTTATGCGTGTCTTTTATTATTGCTTTAGTATTATTTTATTACCATTAAACATTCGTTTTCTAACTTATCTGGATGTGTGTGTGTGTCAAAGATAAAATAAAAGAATATTCCGACATATTTCCTGAACTCATGTTGTTGGTAATGTTTTTTTAAAAATATAATAACTTCATATCGAATTTAATAAAGCATATTAACATATTTGAGAAATATCAAACTTTAACACGAACTTGTTAATATTTGTTCCCGTCCCTCCATATGATCTCCCGCACATACATCCAATTTTACATGCCTGTGAAAAGAATACTAACCCATGCATTGAACCATCTGTTACTATTAATAATTTCCCACAATCCGCTACCTCTACCAAAGTCACGACATATTTGTCGCATGCTGTGGAAACCGGCGAATGTATCTCTGTCGTAGCTAATTTTCGGTAATCTACCAATATACTTAGATGTTAACTTCTGAAATCGTGTGTTCAGTACAAACAGAAAACCGAACGTATCTACAACGGTACGAGTTTCTAAGAGTTTCGTTCACTGGACGTGTTCTGCTGCAGAGGTTGTTCTATGATGCTTCTCTGTTCATCATCGCTATGAGGTTGCTCTGTTTAAAGTATGATGCTTCTCTGTTCATCATCGCTATGAGGTTGCTCTGTTTCAAGTATGATGCTTCTCTGTTCATCATCGCTATGAGGTTGCTCTGTTTAAAGTATGATGCTTCTCTGTTCATCATCGCTATGAGGTTGCTCTGTTTAAAGTATGATGCTTCTCTGTTCATCATCGCTATGAGGTTGCTCTGTTTCAAGTATGATGCTTCTCTGTTCATCATTGCTATGAGGTTGCTCTGTTTCAAGTATGATGCTTCTCTGTTCATCATTGCTATGAGGTTGCTCTATGATGCTTCTCTGTTCATCATCGCTATGAGGTTGCTCTGTTTAAAACGCGTAGGAATAACTTAAGCCAGAAGTTCTATTTTCGCACAGCGGAATGTTCTTTCGGTCACTTGATATAAAATTGCAAAGTTCTTGTATATTTTACACAGACATGTAACAATAATGAGTACACTTGTAATAAAATTGAAAATTAAACTTGTCAATATTTGTAATAAACTAACGACATTTGTAATAAAATTGCCAACATTTATAATTAGTTATTGGCATTTGTAATAAAATTGCCGACATTTGTAATAAACGTCTGACATTTCTAATAAAATTGCCGACATTTCTAATAAAATTGCCGACATTTGTAATAAACGGCTGACATTTCTGATAAAATTACCGACATTTCTAATAAACCGCTAACATTTCTAATAAAATTGCCGACATTTCTAATAAAATTGCCGACATTTTTAATAAACCGCTGACATTGCTAATAAAATTGCCGACATCTTAAAGCTGAGTTTTAAGATTTTTAAGAACAGCATCTACATAGAAATATCTTATGTGATCGTATTAAAGTATTTTAGATTGCCTGAAGTGAATTGATAGAAAATCCACTATTTGCAATCAATGCTTCATCTCCACCAATCCTAGATTTCAATAACTAAAATAACTAAATCTAAAAAAAAAAGTTATTAAAATTCCCTGTGTAAGAACCTATTCTACATGCCAGGGACGTTTTGTGGCGATACTTAGCACCAAATAGTAAAAAAAAGAATTGTTATTCCTTCTATGATTCGAATCCAAAATTCTTTTCTTATCATTGGTTGGCCTATCATAGGCTTGTGTTAATAAAACCATCAGATGTTCTGATAATATGGATAATTATTTGCAAGGTATTATGAAGCTATAACTTAATTAACGGACAAACTTAAACTAATTTTTGAAGCCAATAAATGCATTGGAGGACATCAAGTAGACCTAAGAACTCAGTTGCGCATGTAAACCTAACATAGTAATATCTGTAATATTGACATTACTCTTGCAGATACGATAAGGGACCGGTCAGTTTCTTCGGCCTGGGGGGGGGGGGTGGATTGGTGGGGGGGGGGTCACCCTGTTTTTGAAATTGGCAGTAGGGGGGGGGGGTCATGCTGTTTTTAAAATTGTGGAAGGGGGGGTCATTGTGTTTTAGATTGTGATGGAAGAAAAAAATCCTTTCTACAATGGCATATAGCCTTGTCTGAAATGTGGTACATGTCAATATTTGTTCTTGTCCCTGTTTCTTACATGAATTCTTTAACATTACTTATTAGTTCAAACCTAACTATACATATTCATATACATTGTACATGTGCCGGTATTACCTAGCTACCACACTAGTTACAGAACATGTCATGTAAATGCTTGGCTGTTTCACAATCAATGCTTCACTTATATTGCAGTTTGGGGCAAAAGTGAACTTGTGACTTGAAGGTTTCGTAATGGTAATTTTCATAGATAGTTTATAAATGAAGTTAATCTAAATTGTTCTACTCGTCATGCTATTGACACTACAAATCACCACATCTCATCAGATTCCAGTTACTATTATACACTAGGTATGACCACCTAAAGTTCTCTAACATACCGGTGACTTTATTATACATGCAATATTAATGCCCCTATATACTAATGTTATGTGTCCATTTTATGTGATATGAGAAACTCATTTAAAAACGTTTTACGTTAGCTTTTCGAAGCTTGGAAATATTACCTCAAACGTTATGAATAACCTAAACATTGCCTTTTAAGTTAGTATCTCAAGCAAAAAACTGCAGATCTGCCAGGTGGAAAACCCCAAGGACTCCCTCACCCCCAGAAGTCACTCATACATTCAACCAACAATCAGATGCACCAACAACCTTTTTACTGTCATAATGGTATTAAACTTTACTTAAATATTTTCACCCTCTTCTAATTTGATATGATATTGTCTTTTCAAGATCTGAAACGTTTGCCAAGATAGTCTAAAATTGCCTTAAACTCCAAATCTCCCCTACCAATGATACTACCATTATAGATGTGCTGACCTTTACTACATGTATATAATGATGCCATTTAAACTTTTTATGAACATATTTCAACCCTTAGTGTAAGTTATAAAGAATAGTTTATGATACTTGCTGTCTT